>NC_074692.1:32972832-33062832 GCF_029448725.1 Salvelinus fontinalis | reverse complement strand
TGGAAGTGATAGTGGTGGCCTGCTGGCTAGCATACTAACTCCACTGGAAGTGATAGTGGTGGCCTGCTGGCTAGCATACTAACTCCACTGGAAGTGATAGTGGTGGCCTGCTGGCTAGCATACTAACTCCACTGGAAGTGATAGTGGTGGCCTACTGGCTAGCATACTAACTCCACTGGAAGTGATAGTGTTAGCCTGCTGGCTAGCATACTAACTCCACTGGAAGTGATAGTGGTGGCCTGCTGGCTAGCATACTAACTCCACTGGAAGTGATAGTGGTGGCCTGCTGGCTAGCATACTAACTCCACTGGAAGTGATAGTGGTGGCCTGCTGGCTAGCATACTAACTCCACTGGAAGTGATAGTGGTGGCCTGCTGGCTAGCATACTAACTCCACTGGAAGTGACAGTGGTGGCCTGCTGGCTAGCATACTAACTCCACTGGAAGTGATAGTGTTAGCCTGCTGGCTAGCATACTAACTCCACTGGAAGTGATAGTGGTGGCCTGCTGGCTAGCATACTAACTCCACTGGAAGTGACAGTGGTGGCCTGCTGGCTAGCATACTAACTCCACTGGAAGTGATAGTGTTAGCCTGCTGGCTAGCATACTAACTCCACTGGAAGTGATAGTGGTGGCCTGCTGGCTAGCATACTAACTCCACTGGAAGTGATAGTGGTGGCCTGCTGGCTAGCATACTAACTCCACTGGAAGTGATAGTGGTGGCCTGCTGGCTAGCATACTAACTCCACTGGAAGTGACAGTGGTGGCCTGCTGGCTAGCATACTAACTCCACTGGAAGTGATAGTGTTAGCCTGCTGGCTAGCATACTAACTCCACTGGAAGTGATAGTGGTGGCCTGCTGGCTAGCATACTAACTCCACTGGAAGTGACAGTGGTGGCCTGCTGGCTAGCATACTAACTCCACTGGAAGTGATAGTGTTAGCCTGCTGGCTAGCATACTAACTCCACTGGAAGTGATAGTGGTGGCCTGCTGGCTAGCATACTAACTCCACTGGAAGTGATAGTGGTGGCCTGCTGGCTAGCATACTAACTCCACTGGAAGTGATAGTGGTGGCCTGCTGGCTAGCATACTAACTCCACTGGAAGTGACAGTGGTGGCCTGCTGGCTAGCATACTAACTCCACTGGAAGTGATAGTGTTAGCCTGCTGGCTAGCATACTAACTCCACTGGAAGTGATAGTGGTGGCCTGCTGGCTAGCATACTAACTCCACTGGAAGTGATAGTGGTGGCCTGCTGGCTAGCATACTAACTCCACTGGAAGTGATAGTGTTAGCCTGCTGGCTAGCATACTAACTCCACTGGAAGTGATAGTGGTGGCCTGCTGGCTAGCATACTAGCTCCACTGGAAGTGATAGTGGTGGCCTGCTGGCTAGCATACTAACTCCACTGGAAGTGATAGTGGTGGCCTGCTGGCTAGCATACTAACTCCACTGGAAGTGACAGTGGTGGCCTGCTGGCTAGCATACTAACTCCACTGGAAGTGATAGTGGTGGCCTGCTGGCTAGCATTCTAACTCCACTGGAAGTGATAGTGTTAGCCTGCTGGCTAGCATACTAACTCCACTGGAAGTGATAGTGGTGGCCTGCTGGCTAGCATACTAACTCCACTGGAAGTGATAGTGGTGGCCTGCTGGCTAGCATACTAACTCCACTGGAAGTGATAGTGGTGGCCTGCTGGCTAGCATACTAACTCCACTGGAAGTGATAGTGGTGGCCTGCTGGCTAGCATTCTAACTCCACTGGAAGTGACAGTGGTGGCCTGCTGGCTAGCATACTAACTCCACTGGAAGTGATAGTGTTAGCCTGCTGGCTAGCATACTAACTCCACTGGAAGTGATAGTGGTGGCCTGCTGGCTAGCATTCTAACTCCACTGGAAGTGATAGTGGTGGCCTGCTGGCTAGCATACTAACTCCACTGGAAGTGATAGTGGTGGCCTGCTGGCTAGCATACTAACTCCACTGGAAGTGATAGTGGTGGCCTGCTGGCTAGCATACTAACTCCACTGGAAGTGATAGTGGTGGCCTGCTGGCTAGCATACTAACTCCACTGGAAGTGATAGTGGTGGCCTGCTGGCTAGCATACTAACTCCACTGGAAGTGATAGTGTTAGCCTGCTGGCTAGCATACTAACTCCACTGGAAGTGATAGTGGTGGCCTGCTGGCTAGCATACTAACTCCACTGGAAGTGATAGTGGTGGCCTGCTGGCTAGCATACTAACTCCACTGGAAGTGATAGTGGTGGCCTGCTGGCTAGCATACTAACTCCACTGGAAGTGACAGTGGTGGCCTGCTGGCTAGCATACTAACTCCACTGGAAGTGATAGTGGTGGCCTGCTGGCTAGCATTCTAACTCCACTGGAAGTGATAGTGTTAGCCTGCTGGCTAGCATACTAACTCCACTGGAAGTGATAGTGGTGGCCTGCTGGCTAGCATACTAACTCCACTGGAAGTGATAGTGGTGGCCTGCTGGCTAGCATACTAACTCCACTGGAAGTGATAGTGGTGGCCTGCTGGCTAGCATACTAACTCCACTGGAAGTGATAGTGGTGGCCTGCTGGCTAGCATACTAACTCCACTGGAAGTGATAGTGGTGGCCTGCTGGCTAGCATACTAACTCCACTGGAAGTGATAGTGGTGGCCTGCTGGCTAGCATACTAACTCCACTGGAAGTGATAGTGTTAGCCTGCTGGCTAGCATACTAACTCCACTGGAAGTGATAGTGGTGGCCTGCTGGCTAGCATACTAACTCCACTGGAAGTGATAGTGGTGGCCTGCTGGCTAGCATACTAACTCCACTGGAAGTGATAGTGGTGGCCTGCTGGCTAGCATACTAACTCCACTGGAAGTGACAGTGGTGGCCTGCTGGCTAGCATACTAACTCCACTGGAAGTGATAGTGGTGGCCTGCTGGCTAGCATTCTAACTCCACTGGAAGTGATAGTGTTAGCCTGCTGGCTAGCATACTAACTCCACTGGAAGTGATAGTGGTGGCCTGCTGGCTAGCATACTAACTCCACTGGAAGTGATAGTGGTGGCCTGCTGGCTAGCATACTAACTCCACTGGAAGTGATAGTGGTGGCCTGCTGGCTAGCATACTAACTCCACTGGAAGTGATAGTGGTGGCCTGCTGGCTAGCATTCTAACTCCACTGGAAGTGACAGTGGTGGCCTGCTGGCTAGCATACTAACTCCACTGGAAGTGATAGTGTTAGCCTGCTGGCTAGCATACTAACTCCACTGGAAGTGATAGTGGTGGCCTGCTGGCTAGCATACTAACTCCACTGGAAGTGACAGTGGTGGCCTGCTGGCTAGCATACTAACTCCACTGGAAGTGATAGTGTTAGCCTGCTGGCTAGCATACTAACTCCACTGGAAGTGATAGTGGTGGCCTGCTGGCTAGCATACTAACTCCACTGGAAGTGATAGTGGTGGCCTGCTGGCTAGCATACTAACTCCACTGGAAGTGATAGTGGTGGCCTGCTGGCTAGCATACTAACTCCACTGAAAGTGATAGTGTTAGCCTGCTGGCTAGCATACTAACTCCACTGGAAGTGATAGTGGTGGCCTGCTGGCTAGCATACTAACTCCACTGGAAGGATTATCAAGCACTGAATGCATGACATTGGCTGAAAGTCGCCATGGAAATCAAACCTGCAGGGTGTGTGTGTGGTGTTTGGTGGTGTGTGTTCCTTGTTTGGTGGTGTGTGTTCGGGGTTCCTCATTTAATCCCTTCAGAACATTTAAACAGATGTTTACCCTGTGTCACTCCTCCTGACTACTAATCTGAAATAGGCTAAATGTTCCTGTACGTCTGCTAGAGTAGATGGGAGCTGTGTTTTCTCCCTCTGACACACACACAGTAGTAGTAGTAGTCTTCATTGGTCCAAAAAGTTGGACCCACTCCGAAATGGATCCGTGGCTTTCCAACCCGATATGCATAAATATATATATTTTTTAAATGGAGACCTCTTCCGAATGATCCGAGAGACCGATTAGGATCCGAGACTAGAGAGAGAGCGCAAAATACACCTCCAACTGGGCGCTGCCAGCACCATTAATGAACACGCAACATTGTCCAAATCATCCGGAGTTACGTGTCACTAACTGTTTTCGATGCGTAACCTATTCATAACTTTCTAGTCTATTGTTTCATTTGTTTTCTATGGCTTGGGGGTAAAAACTGTTGAGAAGCCTTTTTGTCCTCGGCTTGGCACTCCGGTACCGCTTGCCATGCGGTAGTAGAGAGAACAGTCTATGACTGGGTTGGCTGGGGTCTTTGACAATTTTTAGGGCCGTTCTTTAACACCGCCTGGTGTAGAGGTCCTGGATGGCATGCAGCTTAGCCCCAGTGATGTACTGGGCCGTACGCACTACACTCTGTAGTGCCTTGCGGTCAGAGGCCGAGCAATTGCTGTATCAGGCAGTGATGCTCTCGATGTTGCAGCTGTAGAACCTTTTGAGGATCTCAGGACCCATGCCAATTCTTTTTAGTTTCCTGAGTGGGAATAGGCATTGTCGTGTCCTCTTCACGACTGTCTTGGTGTGTTTGGACCATTCTAGTTTGTTGTTGATGTGGACACCAAGGAACTTGAAGCTATCAACCTGCTCCACTACAGCCCCGTCGATGAGAATGGGGACCTGCTCGGTCCTCCTTTTCCTGTAGTCCACAATCATCTCCTTTGTCTTGGTTACGTTGAGGGATAGCTTGTTATTCTGGCACCACCCGGCCAGGTCTCTGACCTCCTCCCTATAGGCTGTCTTGTTGTTGTCGGTGATCAGGCCTACCACTGTTGTGTTGTCGGCAAACTTAATGTTGGTGTCGGAGTCGTGCCTGGCCATGCAGTCGCGTGGGTGAACAGGGAGTACAGGAGGGGACTGAGCATGCCCAGGGTCCCTGCTCATCTGCGTGAACGTGCCTTAGGCATGCTGCTAGGAGGCGTGAGGACTGCAGATGTGGCCAGGGCAATAAATTGCAATGTCCGTACTGTGAGACACCTAAGACAGCACTACAGGGAGACAGGACGGACAGCTGATCGTCCTCGCAGTGGTAGACCACGTGTAACAACACCTGCACAGGATCGGTACATCCGAACATCACACCTGCGGGACAGGTACAGGATGGCATGAACAACTGCCCGAGTTACACCAGGAACGCACAATCCCTCCATCAGTGCTCAGACTGTTCGCAATAGGCTGAGAGAGGCTGGACTGAGGTCTTGTAGGTCTGTTGTAAGGCAGGTCCTCACCAGACATCACCGGAAACAACGTTGCTTATGTGCAAAAACCACCGTCTCTGGACCAGACAGGACTGGTAAAAAGTGCTCTTCACTGACGAGCCGCGGTTTTGTCTCACCAGGGATGATGATCGAATTTGCGTTTATCGTCGTAGGAATGAGCGTTACACCGAGGCCTGTACTCTGGAGCGGGATCGATTTGGAGTTGGAGGGTCCGTAATGGTTTGGGGCAGTGTGTCACAGCATCATCGGACTGAGCTTGTTGTCATTGCAGGCAATCTCAACACTGTGCGTTACAGGGAAGACATCCTCCTCCCTCATGTGGTACCCTTCCTGCAGGCTCATCCTGACATGACCCTCCATCATGACAATGCCACCAGCCATACTGCTCGTTCTGTGCGTGCTTTCCTGCAAGACAGGAATGTCAGTGTTCTGCCATGGCCAGCGAAGAGCCTGGATCTCAATCCCATTGAGCACGTCTGGGACCTGTTGGATCGGAGGGTGAGGGCTAGGGCCATTCCCCCCAGATATGGCCGGGAACTTGCAGGGGCCTTGGTGGAAGAGTGGGGTAACATCTCAAAGCAAGAACTGTCAAATCTGGTGCAGTCCATGAGGAGGAGATGCACGGCAGACTTTTAATACAGCTGGTGGCCACACCAGATACTGACTGTTACTTTTGATTTGTTCAGGGACACCTTATTCCATTTCTGTTAGTCACATGTCTGTGGAACTTGTTCAGTGTATGTCTCAGTTGTTGAATCTTATGTTCATGCAAATATTTACACATGTTAAGTTTGCTGAAAATAAACGTAATTGACAGTGAGAGGATGTTTATTTTTTAACATTACAGCTGTAACTTAGTTTGGCCGACAAAAATTACTGAACAGAATTAAATCAAAAAAATTGTTTTGAGCAGGCCAGGACCTGTATTGCAGCTTTTACCAACAAATTTGATTGCCTACCGTAGGCTTACCCAACATTTGACAGAAATAGGCTAATGCTAATTTATTTTACAACAGCCCTATAATAATAATTATTAGTATTAACGACTAATCAATTGATGTTAAATATGGAAATTAATCAATGAAAGGTAGAAAATAGTTTTAAACCTGAATAGCGAGTTACACACAGTCAGTTCATTTGACCAACGTTCTTCTCATCTTTGTCCACTACACGATTAAAACTCGTCCCCGAGGACATTCCCCTTATCGGCTTCTTTTCGCTCTTTCTCCTCGAACTGTCATTTAAAATAACTCCTCTTCACAATCAACAGTAGCCTAGGCCAAGGCTGCTTTTACTCGCACGTGAGGTGAGCAGCTGGAACCGGTTTCAGCTGGAACTGGTTTCAGCTGGAACGTAAGCTATAAGGTTTATTGAGCTACAATTGGCTGACAGATAACAAGCTTGGGCAGTTCTAATCACACAAACAGTCAATTCCAGTCTGTAAATCCTTTTTAATTCCACGTAACCGAGACCGTGGCAATTATATCAGACCCCACCCAGATCCGAGACAAAAGTCCGAATTTAGGACCCGCTTGGGTCCCAGGTCGGATCTCAGAATTTAGGACCCGCTTGGGTCCCAGGTCGGATCTCAGAATTTTGGGGCTGCTGGACCCTTGAAGACCTCTGTGTAGATCATGATGAAGCACAGCTGAATAGTGATTGGGTTAAATATGTAAAGGATGAATGTCTTAAGGAAATTAAAATATGGAGAGAGATGTGCTGGTGCTTGACTCCGAGAGAGAAAGATCAGTATATATATATAGAGAGAGAGAGCAGTATAGAGAGAGAGAGAGGAGGGTGTGGTAGAGAGAGAGTGTGGTAGAGAGAGAGTGAGGCAGCGGTAGAGTGAAGCAGCGGTAGAGAGAGGGAGCGGTAGAGTGAGGGTGCCCATAAAACGTAGAGCAGCTGTTTCCTGTGAGCAACAAGCTGCATTCACTCCGACTGGAGTGGGAGGAGGAGAGATAGAGAGGTGAGAGAAAGACAAACAGGATGGAGGGACCATAGATTGATAAAGAAAGATGAGAAAAGAGCTTGTGTGAGTGACTGTGTCCGATTGTGAAAAATAGGATGATTGAGAAAGAGAGAGATAGAATGAAAGAGAACCAGAGTGAGTCAACTGTATAAGAAAGAACTGAGATAGATATTGACAAGGAAAGATTAAAGGAGAAGAGAGGGCGAGGGAGAGAAGGAAAAAGTGAGTGACAGTGACACAGAAACAGGTGGGGGTTTTGAGCCAGTCATACTTCTGTGAGAAAAAGAGAGAAAATATAGAAAGAGAGATCGAGTAGAAACTGCTTATCCTTCCGTTTCTCTTTTTGGACCGGTACTGATGCAAGCACTGGCGCTACTTACCTCCCCGTCAACCTCTGGAGTCGAAGGCTGATGGGATTGCTCCTGGAACACCGGGGGAGGGGGGGGGGGGGGGGCATGACAGTCACGCCCTTAGTTCTAACATTTGTTCAGCCTTTTTAAAAAAGCTCTCCTGTTGACGTGTGGACTCTGCTCCTCTTATGGATCGCCCCCTTTTTTAGGGGTGTTTCTGCTGATTTTAAACTTTATTCCACTCTTCCTTTTGATGGTTATAGATTTATGTCTGCAGGTATCTCTGTGAGGTAAGTTGGTGTCCGTTCTGCTATCGATCTCACTGGCTGCATGCTAGCCTGTTTTTCACAAGCCAAAGAATACAGTATCTACTGCATCCACTATTGGATTTTGTTGTAAAAAAAAAAAAAAAAAAGCAGAACTGTCTTTAATAATAATGTATGATGTTGAAATAGTGAAGACAAATATACACATTTCCTCTCCTGTCCTCATCGCAGCCAGATTCTATTCTGAAATCCACAGGGACACAGGGACATATTACTGCCACAGCACTGCTGTCTCTCTCTCTCTATCTTTCCCTCTTTCTCTCTCTTCCTCTCTGTCTCTCTTTATTTCCCTCTTTCTCTCTCTCTTCCTCTCGGTCTCTCAATTCAAGTTCACTTTCCATTTAAGGGGCTTTATTAGCATGGGAAACATATGTTTACATTGCCAGAGCAAGTGAAATGGATAATAAACAAATGAGTAAACATTACACTCATAACATTTCCAAAGAATAAAGACATTTAAAATTTCATACTATGTGAAAATAGATGAAGTACAAAAGGGAAAATAATTTACAATGGTGTTTGTTCTTCACTGGTTGCCCTTTTCTTGTGGCAACAGGTCACAAATCTTGCTGCTGTGATTGCACACTGTGGTAATTCACCCAGTAGATAGCGGAGTTAGGTTATGGAAGTTTATCAAAATTGTGTTTGTTTTTTCAAATTCTTTTTGGGTCTGTGTAATCTGAGGGGAATATGGGTTTAATATGTGCAGCTCAGTTTCCACCTCATTTTGTGGGCAGTGTCCACATATCCTGTCTTCTCTTGAGAGCCAGTTCTGCCTACGGTGGCCTTTCTCAATAGCACGGCTATGCTCACTGGGTCTGTACTTAAGTTTGTGTCAGTCACGGTGGTCAGGTATTCTGCCACTGTGTACTCTCTGTTTGGGGCCAAATAGCATTCTAGTTTGTTTGTTAATTCTTTCCAATGTGTCAAATAATTATCTTTTTGTTTTCTCATGATTTCGTTGGATCTAATTGTGTTGCTGTCCTGGGGCTCTGTGGGGTGTGTTTGTGTTTGTGAACAGAGTCCCAGGGCCAGCTTGCTTTGGGGACTCTTCTCCAGGTTAATCTCTCTGTAGGTGAGGGCTCTGTGGGGTCTGTTTGTGTTTGTGAACAGAGCCCCAGGACCAGCTTGCTTAGGGGACTCTTCTCCAGGTTAATCTCTCTGTAGGTGAGGGCTCTGTGGGGTCTGTTTGTGTTTGTGAACAGAGCCCCAGGACCAGCTTGCTTAGGGGACTCTTCTCCAGGTTAATCTCTCTGTAGGTGATGGCTTTGTTATGGACGGTTTGGGAATCGCTTCCTTTCTTGGTGGTTGTAGAATTTAACATCTCTTTTTTGGATTTTGATAATTAGCGGGTATCAGCCTTGTTCTACTCTACATGCATTATTTGGTGTTTTACGTTGTACACTGAGGATATTTTTGCAGAATTCTGCATGCAGAGTCTCAATTTGGTGTTTGTCCTATTTTGTGAATTCTTTGTTAGTGAGCGGACCCCAGACCTCACAGCCGTAAAGGGCAATGGGTCCTATAACTTATTCAAGTATTTTTAGCCAGATCCTAATTGGTGTGTCTAATTTTATGTTAATTTTGATGGCGTAGAAGGCCCTTCTTGTCTCTCAGATCATTTACAGCTTTGTGGACGTTACCTGTAGTGCTGATGTTTAGGCCGAGGTATGTATCGTGATCTAATGCAAAGGTTTCTAGATGGAATTTGTATTTGTGGTCCTGGCAACTGGACATTTTTTGGAACACCATTATTTTGGTCTAACTGAGATTTACTGTCAGGGCCCAGGTCTGACAGAATCTGTGCAGAAGATCTAGGTGCTGCTGTAGGCCCTCCTTGGTTGGGGACAGAAGCACCAGATCATCAGCAAACAGTAGACATTTGACTTCAGATTCTAGTAGGGTGAGGCTGGGTGCTGCAGACTGTTCTAGTGCCCTCGCCAATTCGTTGATATATATGTTGAAGAGGGTGGGGCTTAAGCTGCGTCCCTTACTCACCCCATGGCCCTGATGAAAGAAATGTGTGTGTTTTACCAATTTTAACCAAATGCTTGATTTGTATAATGTTGTGTTTTTCCCCCAGCACCACTTTCCATCAAGTTGTATAGCAGACCCTCATGCCAAATTGAATCAAAGGCTTTTTTTAAATCAACAAATCATGAGAAGACTTTGCCTTTGTCTTGGTTTGTTTGTTTGTCAATTAGGGTGTGCAGGGTGAATACGTTGTCTGTTGTTTGGTAATTTGGTAGAAAGCCAATTTGACATTTGTTTCAATACATTGTTCTGTCTGTCTGTCTCTGTCTGTCTGTCTGTCTGTCTGTCTGTCTGTCTGTCTGTCTGTCTGTCTGTCTGTCTGTCTGTCTGTCTGTCTGTCGCTCCCTCTGTCGCTCCCTCTGTCTGTCTGTCTGTCTGTCTGTCTGTTTGTCTGTCTGTCTGTCTGTCTGTCTGTCGCTCCCTCTCTCTCTCTCTCTGTCCTACTGTCTGTCTGTCTGTCTGTCTGTCTGTCTGTCTGTCTGTCTGTCTGTCTCTCGCTCCCTCTCTCTCTCTGCCCATACACTCTGGCTTTCCATCTGTGTTCATAACCACACCGCCACACAGTCAGGCTCAATTCAGCCTTCAAAGTCACTAATCCACTAATGGACTGTCTGGTGATTGATTGTCAACCTGGGCTCATACTCTCATACTGTGGTTAGATTTCTGTACAGACTGACGGTGGTTTGATTCTGGTACAGACTGACTGTGGTTTGATTCTGGTACAGACTGACTGTGGTTAGATCGTGATACTGACTGGTTAGATCGTGGTACTGACTGGTTAGATCGTGGTACTGACTGGTTAGATCGTGGTACTGACTGGTTAGATCGTGGTACTGACTGGTTAGATCGTGGTACTGACTGGTTAGATCGTGGTACTGACTGGTTAGATCGTGGTACTGACTGGTTAGATCGTGGTACTGACTGTGACTGTCTGTTAAGGGTTGAGACGGGGTCAGTTGGTGTCTCTCTGTGTCCTCAGACTCTGGCTCCGTTCAGATTCAGCTTCCAAATGAACACATTATGGATGATTAGACTGTCAACCGAGTGTGTGGTGTGTGTGTGTGTGTGTGTGTGTGTGTGTCATGCTCTGGTGCTGTGTCATAAACTCTAATTTGGCACAAGGACAACCTACACACACACACACCACACGCACGCACGCACGCACGCACGCACGCACGCACGCACGCACGCACGCACACCTCTATACACATCCATAGTGTGTAGGCAGTGGGGAAGTGATTGTGTGATTGATAGGGTTGGTAGCTGTGAGCAGAGACAATAGATACATACTTCAGTGTCCTCCAGTGACAGAACAGAGGATGAGGGGAGGGAATACTGATCTCCTGGAGGAAACACAGGAACAAGGATCAGAGAGAGGGATTGGGAGATTGAGAGAGAGAGACGTGGATTCCTTCCATGCTTGTTATTGGTTTCTGCCCGAAGTACAGCATGTCCATACTACAGCCCCATGAGGTGAACTGATTTGATTGTTGTATCAGAGTTTTCAGATCTCCTTCCTTGGAACTTGTTTTAGTCTCCATGTTAGAGGAAATGGAAAGAGAGCCTGTGAAGCGACTTCCGCTTTTGGACGTTACCAAGGCGACAGTCCATCTCAACTCCTCCTCCACATTTACTGGATCGGTTCAACAGTGAACAAGAAAACCTCCCCCGACTGTTTTTTTCTCTCTCGTCAGGACCTTTAAGTAGGTCTGCTACGTTAGGTTAGCGATGGAATAACATACAATACCTTCTCTAACCAACATGGCCGCTAGCCGTCAAAAGTGTGTCTGTTCCTTCCTTTCACTATTTTTAATCCTGAGAAAACATTGGAGTCAAAGTTCAGCTGCAGCTTCCTCCTTTAATGGGAAACCATTACATCCTCCTGAATGGAAAAGGGGGCTACATAAGACCAGAAAGATGATTCGTCCTTTCTGGGATGGCAAAGAGAAAGATAAAATTGATTAGCACCAGGCTTGTCCTGTTAGCTAGCGGTGGCAGGCTGCCAAAGGTGGCTCAGAAGGCTCACAGAACAGTAGTGTTCTGTCAGGAATGATGAAGGCAAGGAGAGATGGAGAAGAGGACTGGAGGAAGGGATGGGGGAAGGATGGATGGAGAGAGGAGGACTGGAGGAAAGAGAGATGGAGAGGAGGACTGGAGGAAGGGACAGGGGGAAGGATAGATGGAGAGAGGAGGACTGGAGGAAGGGATGGGGGAAGGATGGACGGAGAGGGGAGGACTGGAGGAAGGGATGGGGGAAGGATAGATGGAGAGAGGAGGACTGGAGGAAGGGATGGGGGAAGGAGAGATGGAGGAAAGAGAGATGGAGAGGAAGACCGGAGGAAAGAGAGATGGAGAGGAGGACTGGAGGAAGGGACAGGGGGAAGGATAGATGGAGAGAGGACTGGAGGAAGAGATGAGGGAAGGAGAGATGGAGAGGAGGACTGGAGGAAGGGACGGGGGAAGGATGGATGGAGAGAGGACCACTGGAGGAAGGGATGAGGGAAGGAGAGATGGAGAGAGGACTGGAGGAAGGGATGAGGGAAGGAGAGATGAGAGAGGAGGACTGGAGGAAGGGACGGGGGAGGGAGAGATGGAGGAAGGGATGAGGGAAGGAGAGATGGAGAGAGGACTGGAGGAAGGGATGAGGGAAGGAGAGATGGAGAGAGGACTGGAGGAAGGGATGAGGGAAGGAGAGATGGAGAGAGGACTGGAGGAAGGGATGAGGGAAGGAGAGAGGACTGGAGGAAGGGATGAGGGAAGGAGAGATGGAGAGGAGGACTGGAGGAAGGGACAGGGGGAAGGATAGATGGAGAGAGGAGGACTGGAGGAAGGGATGGGGGAAGGATGGATGGAGAGAGGAGGACTGGAGGAAGGGGTGAGGGAAGGAGAGATGGAGAGAGGACTGGAGGAAGGGATGGGGGAAGGAGAGATGGAGAGAGGACTGGAGGAAGGGATGGGGGAAGGAGAGATGGAGGAAAGAGAGATGGAGAGAGGAGGACTGGAGGAAGGGATGGGGGAAGGATGGACGGAGAGAGGAGGACTGGAGGAAGGGATGAGGGAAGGAGAGATGGAGAGAGGACTGGAGGAAGGGATGAGGGAAGGAGAGATGGAGAGGAGGATTTAACCTTTATTTAACTAGTTAACTCAGTTAAGTACACATTGTTATTTACAATGATGGCCTACCCCGGATAAAACCGGGCGACGCTGGGCCAATTGTGCGCCACCCTATGGGACTCCCAATCACGGCCGGTTGTGATACAGCCTGGAATCAAACCGGGGTCTGTAGTGACGCCTCAAGCACTGAGATGCAGTGCCCTAGACTGCTGTGCCACTCGGGAGCCTGATCAATCAGGTCGCGTAACTGAAAGATGGCATTTCTGCCAATGAGAGGATTGTGTGAAATATTCTGAATGTATGATTGGACAAAGAGAGGAAAAGGAGCTTGATGTTCAATCACATGGAATTGTCGTCTCTTCACATTTATGGTGACTAAAATGAAAAGTGATTTGTAATAGTTTTTTTTCTTTCTCCAGGGCGTCTCGTTATTGTCATAGTTTTATTCTGGAAAAGTAGGTCGTTGATAAGTATATTTAGTCATAGTTATCGTTGACGAAATTAACACTGTTCTGAATGGTACGAGAACCAATGTTCTGAATGGTACGAGAACCAATGTTCTGAATGGTACAAGAACCAATGTTCTGAATGGTACGAGAACCAATGTTCTGAATGGTACGAGAACCAATGTTCTGAATGGTACGAGAACCAATGTTCTGAATGGTACAAGAACCACTGTTCTGAATGGTACGAGAACCAATGTTCTGAATGGTACGAGAACCAATGTTCTGAATGGTACGAGAACCAATGTTCTGAATGGTACGAGAACCAATGTTCTGAATGGTACGAGAACCAATGTTCTGAATGGTACGAGAACCAATGTTCTGAATGGTACAGGAATAATGTTCAGGTCCTTCTAGGCTCTCAAGATGCAGTGACATTTTATTTTCCTTCTTTCTCCATCTGTAATTATTTCTGTCTGCACAGTGTATCTTATCACTGAAATCTAAAATAACCACTGTCGTTACATGAAGCTGTTCTCTCTCTCTCTCTCTCTCTCTCTCTCTCTCTCTCTCTCTCTCTCTCTCTCTCTCTCTCTCTCTCTCTCTCTCTCTCTCTCTCTCTCTCTCTCTCTCTCTCTCTTAAAACCAGCTGTCTTATGTCTGTCATTCCTCCCCTCTGGATTAAAGCCTGCTGCTATTGCTGGTATTTATTTTCTGTCAGACACACAACACAGCACGTTTCTAATGAAATGCTAAGTTCAAGAAACATTAGGAAAAGGTGGCACTCCAAAAAGATTCACCTTTTTATTTTGGTCGGGGCGTTTCGTCAGTTATGCCTTCGTCAGCGCATCAGGAGATGTGCCAAAACCGTGTTGCTGCAGAGGTGATAATTACAATTAAGGTAATAAAAACATTAGTGAACCAACAACTGTTACAATACACACACACACTCATTAAGCACACACACACTCATTAAGCATCAAGCACACACACACACACGGACACACACGCATGTACACACAAACATTCACGCGCATGCACACATACACACACACACATGGACACACACACGCACGCACACACACGCGTGCACACACACACAGCATTCTTGTGTAAATTCCTGACATGTAGGCAGGTGTTGATTAGGGATTTCCAATCTCTCCAGGGCAAAGGTCAATATACTTTCAATATATTTCCTGTTTGGTGTCAGTCTGTTTGACACTGGTCTGTAATTTGTAGGCTAGTCTATTAGTGATAGGCAGCTGGTAGGTCACCTGTGATACAAGTCAGTATTATACGTCCATCCGTGTCTGAGGATGTCGGGAGATGACGTGGAAACTGGCCACTAGGTGCACTAGTGAGCGCTGTTACCTTCAAGTAGGTTTCGTTGCCAGGGCATTGTGGACAGGGATGGCGGATGGGTGTAAACATCTGCCTCTGTTGCCAAAGATTGCATGTTTGAATCCAGCGGTAAAAATCTGTTTTTGAGATTCTTGTTTTAAGCCTATCCCAAACCTTAACCCTTACCTTAACCATTCTGAGTTAATGCCTAACCTTAAGAATTCAGAGTTATTGCCTAAACTTAACCCTAACTTTAGGAATTCAGAGTTAAAGCTTAAACTTAACCCTAACTTTAAGAATTCAGAGTTAATGCCTAAACATAACCCTAACTTTAAGAATTCAGAGTTAAAGCCTAAACTTAACCCTAACTTTAGGAATTCAGAGTTAATGCCTAAACTTAACCTCAAACACTTTGACATTTTACTTTGGAACAACTTCTAAATTTGACGTTTGAGAAACATGGATGAACGTCTAACTCTGACGTGAGACTGTGAGAGCTTGTTTTCACGCTGAGCTGGTTATGCTGTTTGATATCGTAAGGTAAGGAGATGGTTGCCATGGTAGCTTTTTTACAGGGTTTCAATTTTGCCGCGGTTCTCTTTTCTCTGATATTGACGTGGCCTCTGCAATTCATTAAATTGGGCCTACAGAATATCTATATTGACTTACGCTGCTTACGTACCCTGCTTCTAGAGGCACATTGTGATCCAACTGGACATCAAGTCATAAGTCAAACTATGGACACCATTGTCAAGATCCTTAACAGTATTTAGTCATTTCCTCTGTAGACTAAATGTGAAGAGTGTCCATGAGGCGCAGGCTCATCTCTTATTTGGCCTGTTTCCATTTTAATGTGAGGGGAGGGAGGGAGAGATGGAGGGAGCGAGAGATGAGGGAGGGAGTGATGGAGGGAGGGAGGATAATAGAGGAGGAGAGGGATGGAGGGAGAGATGGATGGAGGGAGGGAGGGAGGGATGGATGGAGGGTCGAGATGTATGGAGGGAGGGATGGATGGATGGAGGGAAGGATGGATGGATGAAGGAGGGATGGATGGAGGGATGAATGGAGGAATGGATGGATGGAGGGATGGACAGATGGAGGGATGGATCGAGATGGATGGAGGGAGGGAGCGAGGGATGGATGGATGAAGGCGGGATGGAGAATAATAGAGGAGAGAGGGCTCTGAAATGGCATGTTAATAATGTGTGCAGGCACGTAACTTGCGGGGGGGACCCCCACAATATTAGAAACCGGTTCATTTGACCCCCCCCCCCCCCCTCCAATAATATACCATAGTAATTCCTAATTTGATGGATTGGGAATTATTTTCCCAATGTAGCTACTGTCTGTCTGTGGTTTTACACTACACAGTGCTGTTCAATTCCTAATTTTATGATTGGATCCCCCCGCTGCCAATTATGCTTTTGGTTTGGCCCGGTCTGGCCGTGGTTTGTGAAGGGAGAAAGTTTGGCAAGGCTTGTAAGGAGAACGGAGCAATAGCTCCTCCCTTTCTCGCTCTCTCCTCGTAACAAACCCTTCATTCTGAACGCTAACTTGTAACAAATAAATAAGTAGTCACATTTAACTTCTCTGGGATAGTTGGGACGCTAGCGTAGCTATCACCAGTAGCTATCACCAGTAGCTATCACCAATTCGGCCAAATAAAGATATTGATAGCCACTAACCAAGAAAAAACCTCATCAGATGACAGTCTGATAACATATTTATTGTATAGGATAGGTTTTGTTAAAAAAATGTGCATATTTCAGGTAGAAATCATAGTTTACAATTGCATCCACCGTCACAACCCGACTAGAATAAATACAGAGAGCAACGTGTATTACCTAATTACTAATCATAAAACATTTCTTAAAAATATACAGCGCACAGCAATGGAAAGACACAGATCTTGTGAATTCAGACAATATTTCAGATGTTCTAAGTGTTTTACAGCGAAAACACAATAAATCGTTATATTAGCATACCACATATGCAAACGTTACCCGAGCATTGATTCAAGCCAAAGAGAGCGATATCGTTATCATCGCCAAAATATATTAATTTTTTCACTAACCTTCTCAGAATTCTTCCGATGACACTCCTGTAACATCATATTACAACATACATATAGAGTTTGTTCGAAAATGTGCATATTTAGCGACATAATTCCAACGGTTATAGAAACTAGAGAGTGTTTTCTATCCAATAATAACAATAATATGCATATTGTACGAGCAAGAATTTAGTACTAGGCAGTTTAATTTGGAGACCAATTTTCCCTAAGTCGAAACAGCACCCCCAATATCCCAGAGAAGTTAACATGGTTAATTCATAACGAATAAGAATTATATCGAAAAGGATATCGGTTCAAATGTAGAAAGTTTCTATTACAAAGTGATGATCAAATCAAATCAAATGTATTTATGTAGCCCTTCGTACATCAGCTAATATCTCAAAGTGCTGTACAGAAACCCAGTCTAAAACCCCAAACAGCAAGCAATGCAGGTGTAGAAGCAATGTGGCTAGGAAAAACTCCCTAGAAAGGCCAAAACCTAGGAAGAAACCTAGAGAGGAACCAGGCTATGAGGGGTGGCCAGTCCTCTTCTGGCTGTGCCTGGTGGAGATTATAACAGAACATGGCCAAGATGTTCAAATGTTCTAAAATGACCAGCATGGTCAAATAATAATAATCACAGTAGTTATCGAGGGTGCAGCAGGTCAGCACCTCAGGAGTAAATGTCAATTGGCTTTTCATAGCCGATCATTAAGAGTATCTCTACCGCTCCTGCGGTCTCTAGAGAGTTGAAAACAGCAGGTCTGGGACAGGTAGCACATCCGGTGAACAGGTCAGGGTTCCATAGCCGCAGGCAGAACAGTTGAAACTGGAGCAGCAGCAAGGCCAGGTGGACTGGGGACAGCAAGGAGTCATCATGCCAGGTAGTCCTGAGGCATGGTCCTAGGGATCAGGTCCTCCGAGAGAGAGAAAAAAAGAGAGAAGGAGAGAAGCATACTTAAATTCACACAGGACACCAGATAAGACAGGAGAAGTACTCCAGATATAACAAACTGACCCTAGCCCCCCGACACATAAACTACTGCAGCATAAATACTGGAGGCTGAGACAGGAGGGGTCAGGAGACACTGTGGCCCCATCCGATGATACCCCCGGACAGGGCCAAACAGGAAGGATATAACCCCACCCACTTTGCCAAAGCACAGCCCCCACACCACTAGAGGGATATCTTCAACCACCAACTTACCATCCTGAGACAAGGCCGAGTATAGCCCACAAAGATCTCCGCCACGGCACAAACCAAGGGGGGCACCAACCCAGACAGGAAGATCACGTCAGTGACTCAACCAACTCAAGTGGCACACCCCTCCTAGGGACGGCATGAAAGAGCACCAGTAAGCCAGTGACTCAGCCCCTGTAATAGGGTTAGAGGCAGAGAATCCCAGTGGAGAGAGGGGAACCGGCCAGGCAGAGACAGCAAGGGCGGTTCATTGCTCCAGAGACTTTCCGTTCACCTTCACACTCCTGGGCCAGACTACACTCAATCATATGACCTACTGAAGAGATAAGTCTTCAGTAAAGACTTAAAGGTTGAGACCGAGTCTGCGTCTCTCACATGGGTAGGCAGACCATTCCATAAAAATTGAGATCTATAGGAGAAAGCCCTGCCTCCAGCTGTTTGCTTAGAAATTCTAGGGACAATTACGAGGCCTGCGTCTCGTGACCTTAGCGTACGTGTAGGTATGTACGGCAGGACCAACTCGGAAATATCGGTGCAAGCCCATGTAATGATTTGTAGGTTAACAGTAAAACTTTGAAATCAGCCTTTGCCTTAACAGGAAGCCAGTGTAGGGAGGCTAGCAGTGGAGTAATATGACAGGACAAGGACAAATCATTCACAGAGACAAACTGATATCTTTCCGACACATAAGATCTAAACCAGGCCAGAACTTGTCCGTGTAGACCAATTTTGGTTTCCAATCTCTCCAAACGAATGTGGTGATCGATAGTATCAAAGGCAGCACTAAGGTCTAGTAGCACGAGGACAGATGCAGAGCCTCGGTCTGACGCCATTAAAAGGTCATTTACCACCTTCGCAAGTGCAGTCTCAGTGCTATGATGGGGTCTAAAACCAGACTGAAGCATTTCATATACATTGTTTGTCTTCAGGAAGGCAGTGAGTTGCTGCGCAACAGCTTTTTCTAAAATGTTTGAGAGGAATAGAAGATTCGTTATAGGCTGATAGTTTTTTATATTTTCTGGGTCAAGGTTTGGCTTTTTCATGAGAGGCTTTATTACTGCCACTTTTAGTGAGTTTGGTACACATCCGGTGGATAGAGAGCCGTTTATTATGTTCAACATAGGAGGACCAAGCACAGGAAGCAGCTCTTTCAGTAGTTTAGTTGGAATAGGGTTCAGTATGCAGCTTGAAGTTTTAGAGGCCATGATTATTTTCATCATTGTGTCAAGAGATATAGTACTAAAACACTTGAGTCTCTCTCTTGATCCCAGGTCCTGGCAGAGTTGTGCAGACTCGACAACTGAGCTTTGGAGGAATACGCAGATTTAAAGAGGAGTCCGTAATTTGCTTTCTAATGATCATGATCTTTTCCTCAAAGAAGTTAATGCATTTATTACTGCTGAAGTGAAAGCCATCCTCACTTGGGGAATGCTGCTTTTTAGTGAGCTTTGTGACAGTATCAAAAAGAAATGTAGGATTGTTCTTGAGATGCACATCTCGCATGTGAGAGCTATTTCTCAGTTTGTAACAGTTATATTGGGCAAAATATGTTCAAAGACAAGTTTGGTAGTATTATAAACCAGAAACAACTGGTTTTTAGTAGGCTACATAATTAGAGAAGGTCTGTTTCTCTGAAACGCCGGCAGTAGGCTCAAGCGAGCCTGTTTCTCTCCCCAGTCAGAGGCAGCATGTTTGTCTCACAGACTCTGACCAGCAGCAGCAACCTATTCTCCTTATTTATGTTCAGACAACACGTGTGAATGCAGGCCAACATTGTGGGGGGAAAGTACTCATCGTGTTTATTTAATGTAATAATCACACTAATAATTCTTCCAGAACCAATCTTTATATTTTATTTAATGTGAGAAAATCTACAAAGTAAATCTTCCCACCATAGTCTCTATTTACAGAGCATGTGACATTGCACAGTACGCTGGTTTATTTGTCCTCTATACATTTTTTCTTCTTGATTTCAATATTGAAGGGAACCAAGTACTTACTGGTGTTTGTATGTACTGTTTCTGGATGAGTAGAAGATATTCTTATACCATATTTTTGTGTAGCAATAGTAGCAGGTGTAGCAGGGGTAGGAGGGGTATCAGGGGTAGCAGGGGTAGGAGGGGTAGCAGGGGTAGCAGGGGTAGCAGGGGTAGGAGGGGTAGGAGAGGTAGCAGGGGTAGGAGGGGTAGGAGGGGTAGCAGGGGTAGAAGGGGTAGGAGGGGTAGCAGGGGTAGGAGGGTTGCAGGGGTAGCAATAGTAGCAGGGGTAGCAATAGTAGCAGGGGTAGTAATAGTAGGAGGGGTAGCAATAGTAGCAGGGATAGCAATAGTAGCAGGGGTAGTAATAGTAGGAGGGGTAGCAATAGTAGGAGGGGTAGCAGGGGTAGGAGGGGTAGGAGGAGTAGGAGGGGTAGCAATAGTAGGAGGGGTAGCAATAGTAGCAGGGGTAGCAATAGTAGGAGGGGTAGCAATAGTAGGAGGGGTAGCAATAGTAGGAGGGGTAGCAGGGGTAGCATGGGTAGCAATAGTAGCAGGGGTAGGAGGGGTAGCAGGGGCAGGAGGGGTAGCATCCGGACCTGATATGTATAAATTAATTTAAAAAATATTGAGATCCGTTTTGAACGGAATAATACAAATATTAATTTTCACAAAGTCTGCTGCCTCAATTTGCATACACTCCAGAATGTTATGAAGAGTGATCAGATGAATTGCAATTAATTGCAAAGTCCCTCTTTACCATGCAAATGATCTGAATCCCCCCAAAACATTTCCACTGCATTTCAGCCCTGCCACAAAAGGACCAGCGGACATCATATCAGTGATTCTCTCGTTAACACAGGTGTGAGTGTTGACGAGGACAAGGCTGGAGATCACTCTGTCATGCTGATTGAGTTCGAATAATAGACTGGAAGCTTCGGGGCACCACCAGTACAGAGCTTGCTCAGGAATGACAGCAGGCAGGTGTGAGTGCATCTGCATGCACATTGAGGCAAAGACTTTTGGAGGATGGCCTGGTGTCAAGAAGGGCAGCAAAGAAGCCACTTCACTCCAGGAAAAACATCAGGGACAGACTGATATTCTGCAAAAGGTACAGGGATTGGACTGCTGAGGACTGGGGTAAAGTCATTTTCTCTGATGAATCGCCTTTCCGATTGTTTGGGGCATCTGGAAAAAAGGTTGTCCGGAGAAGACAAGGTGAGCGCTACCATCAGTCCTGTGTCATACCAACAGTAAAGCATCCTGAGACCATTCATGTGTGGGGTTGCTTCTCAGCCAACGGAATGGGTTCACTCACAATTTTGCCTAAGAACACAGCCATGAATAAAGAATGGTACCAACACATCCTCCGAGAGCAACTTCACCCAACCATCCAGGAACAGTTGGGTGATGAACAATGCCTTTTCCTGCATGATGGAGCACCTTGCCATACGGCAAAAGTGATAACTAAGTGGCTCGGGGAACAAAACATCGATATTTTGGGTCCATGGCCAGTAAACTCCTCAGACCTTAATCCCATTGAGAACTTGTGGTCAATCCTCAAGAGGCGGGTGGACAAACAAAAACCCACAAATTCTGACAAACTCCAAGTATTGATTATGCAAAAATAGGCTGCCATCAGTCAGGATGTGGCCCAGAAGTTAATTGACAGCATGCCAGGTCGGATTGCAGAGGTGTTGAAAAAGAAGGGTCAACACTGCAAATATTGACTCTGCATCAATTTCATGTAATTGTCAATAAAAGCCTTTGACACTTATGAAATGCTTGTAATTATACTTCAGTATTTCATAGTAACATCTGAAAAAAATATCTAAAAACACAGAAGCAGCTATTTTTTTAAATATTTGCGTCATTCTTAAAAAAAATTAGCACGACTGTACACCCATTTCGTATATAGACGTGCTTGGATCCAGACCCAGTCTGATCCGAGCGAGGGAAGCAGCAGAATAGTCACTTTCTAATCTACTTTATTAACCAGAGCTGACAAAGCGTGAGGCAGAGCGAGGTGACGCTCTAGCAGGGGCCGTGCTGTGTGCACAGGCTACTGTCAGTGTGAGTAAGTGACACGGAGGAGTGAGGGAGAGACTAGAGACTTCAAGCAACCAAGCCGACTCGCGCTGTAGTATACTAATAGTTGCCATAGTAGACTAATAGTTGCCATAGTAGACGAATAGCTGCCATAGTATACAAATAGCTACCATAGCTAGGTTATTTATCACCAAATATGATTACATTGTACCTGTCTTGACTGCATCAACCCGGGAGACGCTAGTTAAGCTAGCTAGATGAGCTGTGTTCGGATACTCATACTACCCACACTAACTGTACTATTTGTGACGTGAATTGAGTGTATATAGTATGCTTATTGGTCATAGTATGGTATAGTTAGCAGAGGACACTATTTCCGTACTTTAGAGCCCACAATGCAATTCTTCAGGGAAATGGGCGTGGCTTCACATCGTTTTCAGATTTTAAGAAAACAGCGGAAAATATGCAGCCGAAGTCCAACGAGAGCGACTACAAATTCATTGCTTTAACTAATTATGACAAATGTTAATAAAATGTTGAGCAATGTAATAAAGTAAATACTTTTCAAATAAATTACCTTACACTTTCTGTTGGCTGACAATTTGTTAGCTACGCTATCCTTACGAACCACATATAGCATATCATTACAGCAGTATGTACCGGTATGTTAGCTAGCTTCTTATGGGCCAACATCCGGTGAAATTGCAGAGCGCCAAATTCAAAATACAGAAATAGTCAAATTAAACATTCATAAAAATACAAGTGTTATACATCGGCTTAAAGATTAACTTCTTGTTAATCCAGCCGCTGTGTCAGATTTCAAAATGGCTTTACGGTGAAAGCATACCATGCGATTATCTGAGGACAGCGCCCCGCTTACAAAAGCATACAAACCAAGTAAAGGAATTACAACCAATTAAAGGAATTACAAAAGTCAGAAATAGCAATAAAATGAATCACTTACCTTTGATGATCTTCATATGGTTGCAGTCACAAGAGTCCCAGCTACACAATAAATGTTAGTTTTGTTCGATAAAGTCCCTCTTTATTTCCCAAAAACTTGTGCGTTTTGTTCAGTAATCCACTGGCTCAAAGGCGGTCACGACATGCAGACGAATATATCCTAATACTACTGGTAAAGTTTGTCGAAACATGTCAAACGATGTTCACAATTAATCCTGAAGTTGTCTATTGTCTAAATAATCGATAATATTTCAACCGGACAATAGCGTTTTCAATAGAAAGGAAAAATTACGAAGGGCATGCAATCGGTCACGCGCGCAAACCAGCTCTGCTTTTTTCTACAGTCCACTGAAAGTATGGTCTCATTCTTCCTAATTTTTTAGAAAACAAGCCTGAAACAATGTCTAAAGACTGTTGACATATAGCGGAAGCCATAGGAACTGCAATCTGGGTCCTGTCCCATTACATACTGTATAGGCATTCAATTGAAAAGTACCCACATCAAAAATATGAACCACATACCATATCATTACAGCGGTATGTGCCGGTATGTTAGCTAGCTTCTAATGGCCAGGTGAATTTACAAGCGCACTCTGGCACTCCAGATTGAATTTAAGAACACACCCGAAGTCATAAAATGTCTAACTTGTAATTTAGACCTGCGAAGAGCTAGTACTCTCAACTGAAAGGATACTGTCCCGTTTACAGTATACTAAAATGAACTAATAGTATATAGTATGCAATATATACTCATTAATTATGTAGTATACAGTATGTTAGTATGGGTATTCGAAACACAGCTATAGGCTACTTGAAGCTTCATGCACTTTCTCATCCTACAGTTACAAATAACAGCAACTCATTCAGACTAGAAAGTAGCAGTCTACCTGTTGGCTCTTGGTCGTTGTAGCCTGTCCTTCTCCTTTAACTTTTAATTCCATTATTTTAATTCCATCTTCCATTGATTAGATATCTCCTAACTTTTGCCCCACATGGAGGCTCTATGACTGGAGCCTATTGCCGTGTTGATGACTTATGACTGGCCAACAACAACAACATCAACAAGCTAATAACCCATAACCCTCCATAACCCTCTCCATAACCCTCCATAACCCTCTCCATAACCCTCTCCATAACCCTCTCCATAACCCTCTCCATAACCCTCTCCATAACCCCCTCCATAACCCTCCATAACCCTCCATAACCCTCTCCATAACCCTCTCCATAACCCTCTCCATAACCCTCCATAACCCTCTCCATAACCCTCTCCATAACCCTCTCCATAACCCTCTCCATAACCCTCTCCATAATCCTCTCCATAACCCTCTCCATAACCCTCTCCATAACCCTCTCCATAACCCTCTCCATAACCCTCTCAATAACCCTCTCCATAACCCTCTCCATAACCCTCTACATAACCCTCTCCGTAACCCTCCATAACCCTCTCCATAACCCTCTCCATAACCCTCTCCATAACCCTCTCCATAACCCTCCATAACCCTCTCCATAACCCTCTCCATAACCCTCTCCATAACCCTCTCCATAACCCTCCATAACCCTCTCCATAACCCTCTCCATAACCCTCCATAACCCTCCATAACCCTCTCCATAACCCTCTCCATAACCCCCTCCATAACCCTCTCCATAACCCTCTCCATAACCCTCCATAACCCTCCATAACCCTCTCCATAACCCTCTCCATAACCCTCTCCATAACCCTCCATAACTGGGCTGCCTCCTCATCGCCAGATGTCTCTACAGCCTATTATCCATCCAGCTGGTCAGCTGCTCTGACACAATGACCCCATACATGCCATATAATCTCTAAGAATTACTCTAGGACTATGATTCTATGACCAACTATCATCTACAGCCACTGTGCTAATGAGATCCAGGAAAACTTCAGACCCCTAGTCATAGTCACGCAGTCACGTGGAATCACACTTCTATCTCTACTGTTTTTCCACCATTTATCTATCATTTATGGGCTCCCAAGTGGCCAGCGGTCTAAGGCACTGCATCTCAGTGCTTGAGGCGTCACTACAGACACCCTGGTTCGAATCCAGGCTGTATCACAACCGGCTGTGATTGGGAGTCCCATAGAGCGGCGCACAATTGGCCCAGCATCGTTCGGGTTTGTAGGCCGTCATTGGAAATAAGAATTTGTTCTTAACTGACTAGCCTAGTTAAATATATATATTTTTTTACAATTATCCATAATTTAGCAATCATTTTATCTGATATTGTTATGGCTTGCTTTGTCTTCTATAGGATTCCATTACATAAAAGTGGTGTCCACATGGTTACCATAGCTACCATGACAGCGCTTTCAGCCAATGTCTTTTGTGCTTTCTCATTTTCCCCTCCTTTCTCTCTCTCCCTCGTTCTGCTTGTCTTTCCTTTCTCTCTCTCCCTCGTTCTGCTTGTCTTTCCTTTCTCTCTCTCTCTCATTCTGCTTGTCTTTCCTTTCTCTCTCTCTCGTTCTCCTTGTCTTTCCTTTCTCTCTCTCTCGTTCTGCTTGTCTTTCCTTTCTCTCTCTCCCTCGTTCTGCTTGTCTTTCCCTTCTCTCTCTCTCTCTCGTTCTGCTTGTCTTTCCTTTCTCTCTCCCTCGTTCTGCTTGTCTTTCCTTTCTCTCTCTCCCTCGTTCTGCTTGTCTTTCCTTTCTCTCTCTCCCTCGTTCTGCTTGTATTTCCTTTCTCTCTCTCTCTCATTCTGCTTGTCTTTCCTTTCTCTCTCCCTCGTTCTGCTTGTCTTTCCTTTCTCTCTCCCTCGTTCTGCTTGTCTTTCCTTTCTCTCTCTCTCTCGTTCTGCTTGTCTTTTCTTTCTCTCTCCCCCTCGTTCTGCTTGTCTTTCCTTTCTCTCTCTCCCTCATTCTGCTTGTCTTTCCTTTCTCTCTCTCCCTCATTCTGCTTGTCTTTCCTTTCTCTCTCTCTCTCGTTCTGCTTGTCTTTCCTTTCTCTCTCTCGTTCTGCTTGTCTTTCCTTTCTCTCTCTCTCGTTCTGCTTGTCTTTCTTTTCTCTCTCTCCCTCGTTCTGCTTGTCTTTCCTTTCTCTCTCTCTCGTTCCGTTTGTCTTTCCTTTCTCTCTCTCCCTCGTTCTGCTTGTCTTTCCTTTCTCTCTCTCCCTCGTTCTGCTTGTCTTTCCTTTCTCTCTCCCTCGTTCTGCTTGTCTGTCCTTTCTCTCTCCCTCGTTCTGCTTGTCTTTCCTTTCTCTCTCCCTCATTCTGCTTGTCTTTCCTTTCTCTCTCTCCCTCGTTCTGCTTGTCTTTCCTTTCTCTCTCTCTCGTTCTGCTTGTCTTTCCTTTCTCTCTCTCTCGTTCTCCTTGTCTTTCCTTTCTCTCTCCCTCGTTCTGCTTGTCTTTCCTTTCTCTCTCCCTCGTTCTGCTTGTCTTTGCTTTCTCTCTCGCTCGTTCTCCTTGTCTTTCCTTTCTCTCTCCCTTGTTCTGCTTGTCTTTCCTTTCTCTCTCTCTCGTTCTCCTGGTCTTTCCTTTCTCTCTCCCTCGTTCTCCTCGTCAATCCTTTCTCTCTCTCCCTCGTTTTGCTTGTCTTTCCTTTCTCTCTCCCTCGTTCTGCTTGTCATTCCTTTCTCTCTCCCTCGTTCTGCTTGTCTTTCCTTTCTCTCTCCCTCGTTCTCCTCGTCAATCCTTTCTCTCTCTCCCTCGTTCTCCTCGTCAATCCTTTCTCTCTCTCCCTCATTCTCCTTGTCTTTCCTTTCTCTCCCTCGTTCTGCTTGTCTTTCCTTTCTCTCTCTCCCTCGTTCTGATTGTCTTTCCTTTCTCTCTCCCTCGTTCTGCTTGTCTTTCCTTTCTCTCTCTCCCTCGTTCTGCTTGTCTTTCCTTTATCTCCCTCGTTCTGCTTGTCTTTCCTTTCTCTCTCCCTCGTTCTGCTTGTCTTTCCTTTCTCTCTCTCCCTCGTTCTGCTTGTCTTTCCTTTCTCTCTCCCTCGTTATGCTTGTCTTTCCTTTCTCTCTCTCCCTCGTTCTGCTTGTCTTTCCTTTCTCTCTCTCTCGTTCTGCTTGTCTTTCCTTTCTCTCCCTCGTTCTGTTTGTCTTTCCTTTCTCTCTCCCTCGTTCTGCTTGTCTTTCCTTTCTCTCTCCCTCGTTCTGCTTGTCTGTCCTTTCTCTCTCTCTCTCGTTCTGCTTGTCTTTCCTTTCTCTCTCTCTCTCGTTCTGCTTGTCTTTCCTTTCTCTCTCTCTCTCGTTCTGCTTGTCTTTCCTTTCTCTCTCTCTCGTTCTCCTTGTCTTTCCTTTCTCTCTCTCTCTCGTTCTCCTTGTCTTTCCTATCTCTCTCTCCCTCGTTCTGCTTGTATTTCCTTTCTCTCTCTCTCTCATTCTGCTTGTCTTTCCTTTCTCTCTCCCTCGTTCTGTTTGTCTTTCCTTTCTCTCTCTCCCTCGTTCTGCTTGTCTTTCATTTCTCTCTCCCTCGTTCTGCTTGTCTGTCCTTTCTCTCTCTCTCTCGTTCTGCTTGTCTTTCCTTTCTCTCTCTCTCTCGTTCTGCTTGTCTTTCCTTTCTCTCTCTCTCTCGTTCTGCTTGTCTTTCCTTTCTCTCTCTCTCGTTCTCCTTGTCTTTCCTTTCTCTCTCTCTCTCGTTCTCCTTGTCTTTCCTTTCTCTCTCCCTCGTTCTCCTCGTCAATCCTTTCTCTCTCTCCCTCGTTCTGCTTGTCTTTCCTTTCTCTCTCCCTCACTCTGCTTGTCTTCCTTTCTCTCTCTCCCTCGCTCTGCTTGTCTTCCTTTCTCTCTCTCCCTCGTTCTGCTTGTCTTTCCTTTCTCTCTCCCTCGTTCTGCTTGTCTGTCCTTTCTCTCTCTCTCTCGTTCTGCTTGTCTTTCCTTTCTCTCTCTCTCTCGTTCTGCTTGTCTTTCCTTTCTCTCTCTCTCTCGTTCTGCTTGTCTTTCCTTTCTCTCTCTCTCGTTCTCCTTGTCTTTCCTTTCTCTCTCCCTCGTTCTGCTTGTCTTTCCTTTCTCTCTCTCGTTCTCCTTGTCTTTCCTTTCTCTCTCCCTCGTTCTCCTCGTCAATCCTTTCTCTCTCTCCCTCGTTCTGCTTGTCTTTCCTTTCTCTCTCCCTCGTTCTGCTTGTCTTTCCTTTCTCTCTCCCTCGTTCTGCTTGTCTTTCCTTTCTCTCTCCCTCGTTCTCCTCGTCAATCCTTTCTCTCTCTCCCTCGTTCTCCTCGTCAATCCTTTCTCTCTCTCCCTCGTTCTCCTTGTCTTTCCTTTCTCTCCCTCGTTCTGCTTGTCTTTCCTTTCTCTCTCTCCCTCGTTCTGCTTGTCTTTCCTTTCTCTCCCTCGTTCTTCTTGTCTTTCCTTTCTCTCTCCCTCGTTCTGCTTGTCTTTCCTTTCTCTCCCTCGTTCTCCTTGTCTTTCCTTTCTCTCCCTCCCTCGTTCTGCTTGTCTTTCCTTTCTCTCTCTCCCTCGTTCTCCTTGTCTTTCCTTTCTCTCCCTCGTTCTGCTTGTCTTTCCTTTCTCTCTCTCCCTCGTTCTGCTTGTCTTTCCTTTCTCTCCCTCGTTCTTCTTGTCTTTCCTTTCTCTCTCCCTCGTTCTGCTTGTCTTTCCTTTCTCTCCCTCGTTCTCCTTGTCTTTCCTTTCTCTCCCTCCCTCGTTCTGCTTGTCTTTCCTTTCTCTCTCTCCCTCGTTCTGCTTGTCTTTCCTTTCTCTCTCTCTCTCGTTCTGCTTGTCTTTCCTTTCTCTCTCTCTCTCGTTCTGCTTGTCTTTCCTTTCTCTCTCTCTCGTTCTGCTTGTCTTTCCTTTCTCTCTCCCTCGTTCTGCTTGTCTTTCCTTTCTCTCTCTCCCTCATTCTGCTTGTCTTTCCTTTCTCTCTCTCTCGTTCTGCTTGTCTTTCCTTTCTCTCTCCCTCGTTCTCCTCGTCAATCCTTTCTCTCTCCCCCATTCTCTTTGTCTTTTCGTTCTCTCGCTCCCTCGTTCGCCTTGTCTTTCCTTTCTCTCCATCTGTTTGTCTTTCATTCCATTTCTATGCTTCTCTCCTGCTCTCTCCCACACTCTTTCTTCCCCTCCCTTTATCTCTAATTGCCTCACTTCTCACCCTTTCACTCTCTGTCTCTCTTCTTCCTCTCCTCTCTCTCGCTCTCACTCTCTCGCCTCTCTCTCTCTGTTTCTATCTCTCCCACTGACTTTCATTCCCTCTCTCCTTGTCCTCTGTCTCTTGAGGGTGCGGCAGCCGTTGTTTGTCAGACCTTGAGTTAGCTCTAATCTGCACCTGTGCTGAGTGATTGATTTGATTTGAGCACTTCACCAAATATGCCCTTTGCAATACCATTGAGGATTACTCTCAATGAGAAATATTTTGTCATCTCCTGGTCGTCTGTCTGCTTCATTACTCCTTCTGTCATCTCCTGGTCGTCTGTCTGCTTCATTACTCCTTCTGTCATCTCCTGGTGTGGTGTCTGCCTTTGGTCATTCAGCTGGACTCTACAATGTTTACTCCACCACCATGTCATACCTATTGTAATCCTTTACAGACGGACAAGGAGATTACAGTTTTAAGCAATGGACCTGTGTGTGTATGTTAAGCCGGTTGTAGACCTGAGAGACTGCCACATAGTCTGTTTGTGTCCTGATTTTGAGCTGCCAGCTGATTAGAGTTTGAGCAGCGTGTTTACCAGTGTGTGACTTCCCTAAGCCTGATCAATAAGTCAATCAGAGTAGGGGATTAAATGTGAAGGACACAGAGATAATGTCTCAACTCTAAGGCTTTACAGTGGCACAGAACAAAATCTTGTATTTAAGACCATTTCATATGTGTTCGCTCCTGATTTCTCTCTGTCCTCTTAGAGATTGTTTGTAAGAGAAGGCTGATATAGTGTGTATAGATGTCTAAAGTGATCTCTCTCTCTCTCTCTCCCTCTCCCTCTCTCTCTCTCTCTCTCTCTCTCTCTCTCTCTCTCTCTCTCTCTCTCTCTCTCTCTCTCTCTCTCTCTCTCTCTCTCTCTCTCTCTCTCTCTCTCTCTCTCTCTCTCTCTCTCTCTCTCTCTCTCTCTCTCTATCCGCCTCCTGTCTCTCTATCCTCCTCCTGTCTCTCTATCCTCCTCCTGTCTCTCTATCCTCCTCCTCTCTCTCTCTCTCTCTCTCTCTCTCTCTCTCTCTCTCTCTCTCTCTCATCTGTCTGTCTGTCTGTCTGTCTGTCTGTCCGTCTGTCTCTCGCTCCCTCTCTCTCTCTCTCTCTCTCTCTCTCTCTCTCTCTATCGCTCTCTCTCTCTCTCTCTCTGTCTGTCTCTCTCTCTCTGTCTGTCTCTCTCTCTCTGTCTGTCTCTCTCTCTCTGTCTGTCTCTCTCTGTCTCTCTCTCTCTCGCCTCTCTTCCTTCCTCAAGTTGACCTTCCTCTCTCTCTCCTCATGCGTGTTATGTTTGTCTGTTTGTTATGAAAAGGGTATTGAACCACACCTGTCACTGACCTGCAGTGTTCTCCCCCTCCATAAACCAACGTGGTTGTTTCGACAAGTAGCCGATGCCTCATGACCATAGGTCAGTGCTGTGATAGCTATGGAGTGTGTGTGTGTGTGTGTGAGGGGGCCTCATGGCCATAGGTCAGACAGACATACTGTACTTTACCACTGGGATAGGATTGAAGGGCTGTTGGACGATTTGAACTCTGGTCTACAACCCATATCTCTCACATCTCCCTTCTGTCAGTAACACGATCAGCTGTGTCTCACCTACAAGATACGTCTCATCTCATTCACCAATGTCTGGCGAACATGGTGCTATTAGCGCTGTGTGCACTGTTCCTGAGCTTGTCTTGATGTGACCTGTGTTGTCTCCAATAGAGTTAATCATCAATCAAACACTTTTCACTGTAGCGGTACCCTGTAGAGGTACCCTGTAGCGGTACCCTGCAGTGGTACCCTGTAGAGGTACCCTGTAGCGGTACCCTGTAGCGGTACCCTGTAGAGGTACCCTGTAGTGGTACCCTGTAGCGGTACCCTGTAGAGGTACCCTGTAGAGGTACCCTGTAGTGGTACCCTGTAGCGGTATCCTGTAGAGGTACCCTGTAGTCGTATCCTGTAGAGGTACCCTGTAGTCGTATCCTGTAGAGGTACCCTGTAGCAGTACCCTGTGGAGGTACCCTGTAGCAGTACCCTGTGGAGGTACCCTGTAGCAGTACCCTGTAGAGGAACCCTGTAGCAGTACCCTGTAGCGGCACCCTGTAGAGGTACCCTGTAGAGGTACCCTGTAGCGGCACCCTGTAGTGGTACGTCTTATGTATTTTTGTTGTTATATGTACATAATTGTACCTTAAAGAGCCAATAGTGTACCTTAGGGGACAAGATGGTGCAGGTAACCTTTCCTTTAGAAAATATACACATTTGCCTGTTCAGGGTAGCAGCACAGTCGCTTGTTACCTTTAAGCGGTGAAAATGTATCTCTAAAACAGATTTTGGGTGTTGCTTTAACACTGTAGGATGTAAAGCCTTTTTGCATATTTCCCAGGGTGCCTTTCAAGTAGGGCTGGTCGATATGGCCTAAAAGTAAAATCCCCCAAAAAATCTGAGGTTTGGACAATTCACGATATATATCTCGATTTCTTGTTTTTCTCTAAACAAAGCCCCCCCCCGCTTCTCCTTCACCCGAATCCAGACAGCTGATGTTCTGAAAGAGCTGCAAAATCTGAATCCCTAAAAATCAGCTGGGCTAGACAATCTGGACCCTAATTTCCTAAAATTATCTGCCGCCATTGTTGCAACCCCTATTTACTAGTCTGTTCAACCTCTCTTTCGTATCGTCTGAGATTCCTAAAGATTGGAAATCGGCCTCGGTCATCAACCTCTTCAAAGGGGGAGACACTCTAGACCCAAACTGTTACAGACCTATATCCATCCTGTCCTGCCTCTATAAAGTATTCCAAAGCCAAGTGAACAAACAGATCACCAACCATTTCGAATCCCACCGTACCTTCTCTGCTATGCAATCTGGTTTCCAAGCTGGTCATGGGTGCACCTCAGCCACGCTTAAGGTCCTAAACTATATCATAACCGCCATCGATAAAAGACAGTACTGTGCAGCCGTCTTCATCGACCTGGCCAAGGCTTTCGACTCTATCAATCACCCCATTCTCATCGGCAGACTCAACAGCCTTGGTTTCTCAAATGACTGCCTCGCCTGTTTCACTAACTACTTCTCAGATAGAGTTCAGTGGGTCAAATCGGAGGGCCTGTTGTACAGAACTCTGGCAGTCTCTATGGGGGTGCCACAGGGTTCAATTCTCGGGCCGACTCTTTTCTCATTATATTTCAATGATGTCGCTCTAGCTGCGGGCTATTCTTTGATACACAGACGACACCATTCTGTATACATCTGGCCCTTCTTTGGACACTGTGTTAACAAACCTCCAAACGAGCTTCAACGCCATACAACACTCCTTCCGTGGTCTCCAACTGCTCTTAAATGCTAGTAAAACGAAATGCATGCTCTTCAACCGATCACTGCCTGTGTGGTAGTTATTGTCACATATAGGGACAGATATAATACTATAGAGCAAAAACATGTGTACATCAGACCACAGGAGGAGAAGGCGACACTTAAGTGCATTGGACAGCCGGACATACTAATGTTAGAGGGTCACATAGTCTACTAGTCCTAAATTGGGCAAACATACCGAAGAGCACACCAAGCTAAACATAAGTACGAAGGCCAAATACATAGGCCCATAGGATAGATGGACATATATTATTTTTAGGACAAGAAGGGGTCCTGACACCATTATAACCTAACTGAAAGCAGATATGGGCGTTATTGGGTGTGAACAAGCAGGAAGTTTAAACTAAAAGATAATGGTGGACTGAGGTGGACTGAGGGAAGTAACTTCATTTGCATATAGGGTGGACTCATATGCTGTATGTGTATAAGAACAGAGCCAGTGCTTAGGGAAGTGGGTTGTTCCCCGGACAAGCACGGCTTCTGATATCTTGTGTTAAAAGCCTTTATTGAATTCACAAGTTCTTGTAAGTGTTATATTTGTAAGACGATTTTCCATCACACCTGCACCCGCCCGCCCGACTAGCATCACTTCTCTGGAAGGTTCTGACTTAGAATATGTGGACAACTGCAAATACCTAGGTGTCTGGCTAGACTGTAAACTCTTCCTCCGGGCTCACATCAAGCATCTCCAATCCAATGTTAAATCTAGAATCGGCTTCCTATTTCGCAACAAAGCCTCCTTCACTCATGCTGCCAAACATACCCTCGTAAAACTGACTATCTTACCAATCCTTGACTTCGGTGATGTCAATTACAAAATAGCCTCCAACACTCTACTCAGCAAATTGGATGCAGTCTATCACAGTGCCATCTATTTTGTCACCAAAGCGCCGTATACTACTTACCACTACGACCTGTATGCTCTCGTTGGCTGGTCCTCGCTACATATTTGTCGCAAACCCACTGGTTCCAGGTCATCTATAAGTCTTTGCAAGGTGAAGCCCCGCCTTATCTCAGCTCACTGGTCACCATAGCAACATTCACCCGTAGCACGTGCTCCAGCAGGTATATTTCACTGGTCATCCCCAATGCCAACACCTGCAAAAATCACTGAAGTTGGAGACTTATATCTCCCTCACTAACTTTAAGCGTCAGCTGTCAGAGCAGATTCCCGATCGCTGCAGCTGTACACAGCCCATCCAACCAACTACCTACCTCATCCCCATATTTGTTTTTGTTTTTCTGCTCTTTTGCACACCAGTATTTCTACATGCACATCCTTATCTGCACATATATCACTCCAGTGTAAATTGCTAAATTGTAATTACTTCGCCACTATTGGCCTATATTGCCTTACCTCCTTACTTCATTTGCAAACACTGTATACAGATTTTTCTATTGTTATTGACTGTACGTTTGTCTTTCCCACGTGGAAATCTGTGTTGTTTTTGTCGCACTGCTTTTCTTTATCTTGGCCAGGTCGCAGTTGTAAATGAGAACTTGTTCTCAACTGGCCTACCTGGATAAATAAAGGTGAAATAAAAAACAAATATATTTTAAAAAGTCAATACTTGGCACATTTAGCCACTGAGATTTTTGCCCATTCTTCAAGGCAAAACTGCTCCAGCTCCTTCAAGTTGGATGGGTTCCGCAGGTGTACAGCAATCTTTAAGTCATTCCACAGAATCTCATTTGGATTGAGGTCTGGGTTTTGAATAGGCCATTCCAAGACTTTTAATTTTTCCCCTTTAACAACTTGAGTGTTGCTTTAGCAGTAGGCCATTGTCCTGCTGGAAGGTGATCCTCTGTCCCAGTCTCAAATCTCTGGAAGACTGAAACAGGTTTCCCTCAATAATTTCCCTGTATTTAGCGCCATCCATCATTCCTTCAATTCTGACCAGTTTCCCAGTCCCTGCCGATGGAAAAACATCACTACAGCATGATTCTGCCACCACCATGCTTCACTGTGGGGATGGTGTTCTTGGGATGATGAGGGGTGCTGGGTTTCCTCCAGACATAGCGTGTTCCTTGATGGCCACAAAGCTACATTTTTCTCTCATCTGACCAGAGTACCTTTTTCCATATGTTTGGCGAGTCTCCCACATGTCTTTTGGCAAACACCAAATGTGTTTGCTTATTTTTTTCTTTAAACAATGGCATTTTTCTGGCCACTCTTCTGTAAAGCCCAGCTCTGTGGAGTGTACGTCTTAAAGTGGTCCTATGAACAGAGACTCCAATCTCCGCTGTGGAGCTTTGCAGCTCCTTCAGGGTTATCTTTGGTCTCTTTGTTGCCTCTGATTAATGCCCTCCTTAGTTTTGGTGGGTGGCTCTCTCTTGACAGGTTTGTTGTGGTGTAATGTTCTTTCAATTTGTTAATGATGGCTAAGGGCTGTACCCAGGCACTCCGCGTTGCGTTGTCCATTTAGCTGTGATATATTGTCCAAATACCACAGCCACTCGGGTCTTATTGTTTAATTATGACCAACACGGTTATAACGGTAATTGTGCCAGCCCTACCCATCACAGTGGTCTGAAACTCCTCGTTTGCAAACCACATCAGGCAACTCATATTATGCTGGTTGGCAGAGTGATATGTAATTTCTATTGGAATCCAGCCAGTTAGGATATACCCAAAATTTGAACTTTTAATCACCCGTAACATACATTTATAATGACTTCCAAGGTCGGGACAATGTATAATTGAGACTACCTAAACCATTTAAACAGGTGTAACCATCTCTGTACTGGGTGTGATAATTACAATTACAAAAAAATGGGATTAGTTTTAATCTTTGTGCAGCATAAGATCAATCAATGAATCAATGTGCATGCAAAAACACATTCCAAAAATGAACTTACAAAAGAGCATGATGGGAAATATGTTTAATGATGTGCTTTTTTTTTTAAGAGTGTGTAATGATTGTACGTTTATACTCAAAATATTGGGTACAAAAATGTACCACTGTACAAGATTATCCGTACATGTACCCTTAAAAAGTACTGAACAAGTACCATGTTAGATTATAGGTTTGTGTACCTCTGAAAGTACATCATGTGAATTCTGATATTTTTGTACCCCCAGGTACAATACTGTACCCTAACCGAACCATGTTCTCAGAGAGAGAGAGAGAGAGAGTGTGTGTGTGTGTGTGTGTGTGTGTGTGTGTGTGTGTGTGTGTGTGTGTGTGTGTGTGCACTTCTGCCAGTGGGGCTTAACTGCCTTGTGGAGGACCAGTTTAGCTACAGGATTTGCTTTCTGTCTAGTCAAGGGTCTGAGATGGAGTGGTGGAGAAATGAGAGCAATTACTGCTGTGGTCAAGGCAATTACACGGTCATCAGGGCCCAGGAGAAGACAGGCTTCAGTTGAACAGAGGGAAGATATTTCATAACTGTTCCTCTCATATTAGTGAGAGGGACCCTGAAGTAGGTTTGAGTAGAAAGCGCTTAGGAACACGGAACACAGAACACAGTTCATCAGATTCCACATTCCATTGACTCCATGTCGGTAAAATATGTCACATTCCTGATATAACAGGATGTCATGTTTTTCTGTTTTATTATTAAATGTTCTTCTACCTTTTTTCCAATTACATTCTGGAATTCCATTAGTTACTCAGATAATTGTATTCCTATTCCATGGCCAAACCAATGCCGTCCCATCATAAGATTTAAATGAACTCTGATTGATTCTGTTCTGCCCAACTCGTTATGACAGAAACTCCTCTTTCAGAATGGGCCTTTAGATGGTAATGGCAGAGTAGCAATACGGCCTAATGGTTAGGTAAATGAATTAAAACTAGAGAGTTTCTGGCTCAAAGAATTAGGTGTGGTACTTACTTACTCTATAGAATCCCAAGAGCTGGGTACTTGAACCCGATTGGTTCTGTGAATAACCATTTCCATTAGTGGAAATACCATGCCAAAGAAAGCATGTGTATAGAAAACATTTATACAGCATTTATCTAGTATGCTATAGATCACAAATTCCTCCTATTTTCTGTCTTGTCTGCTTCGTGGAACTAAATGAGCTATAGTACTTTCAGTTCTGATCATATTTTATGTCTCTTCCACTGTGCTTCGATGGGAAAGGAGAGGAAATGTGTACAGAAAGGTGACTGGAGTCACATGGCTTTCCTGTGATATTCTTCAGAGGCTTAATATGTTCTAACCGTAAAGCTGTGTTTTATCTTGATTTTGTGTCTTTTATCTATGAACTAAAGTTCTTGATAGGTGCAGCTGAATAGGCATCCGTGAGTCTGTTCTCTCGGACTTAGATGCTGGCCTTCTCCTGTAATGTGACTCCAGCAACAATGTGGGGGGACACCTGAGGGTAGGAGCCCTCCCCTTTTGTCCCAGAAGATGTTCTCCAGGAACCGCTTCAATGGACAACACAGAACAGGTGTCGCCCCCAAAGTGGACACCAAGGAGAAGGTTCGCAAAAAGAGGGCCCCCAACCCCAGGGTAGCTCTTGTCATCCGGGAGAAGATCCACCGCCTGCTCCAAGGATCAGGACAGGAAGTACCCACCCTAGACCGTAACAATGCTGGGATTGAGGAGGAGGGGGGAGGAGAGGTGCAGGAGAAGAGAAAGGAAGGCACATATATTTTTGCGAGGTGTGGGCCCAGAGAGGAAGCTTGCTCCTCGAGGGTCCCCAACGGTAAGGCACATCGAGGGGTGTCAGGGGCATCCTGTGTTGGGGAGGTGGAGCTGAACAGAGAGGGCTGTGTCAGGATACCTTGCACTCTGCAGCACAAGAGTAGCAGCTGCCAATCTCCACGAAAGCAGAAATGGATCATCCCAGATGGGATTAGGACTGTCCCGGAACCGAGACGAACACCCAAACACCAGAAATGGATCATCCCGGCAGGGATTCGAACAATCCCAGAATGCAGAAGAGAAGCTCAACACCATAACCGGATTGGTCCAAACATGAACGGTTCTGGGTTTGGCCCAGGGGCAGGAGCAGAAGGAGGTAAGGCTGAATTCACTAGGACACGTGCAGAACCAAAAAGGCCTGTTTCTATGGGCGACTATGTGGATTACAGAATTCGGCACGATACTCTGCTGGAGGAGGACGAGGAAGAAGACCAGGAGGAGGAGGATGAGGAAGAAGAGTCTAGCGCCATCATCGAGCACATCCTAAAGGAGCTAAGAGGGATCAACAAGATCCAGGAGGAGATCTCAGACCTGCGGGAATACCTTAAGTCTGTCCGTGGCTCTGTAGAGGAGGTATCTTCCTGTGTGGATGCTGTGCTCCTGGAGATAGAGGGCATTCGCTCGGGAAACAAGGCCAGTGGCAGTCCAGGGGGTGGGGCTTGGTCTGGGGCAGCACTGTGCAGCGACGGGTCACTCTTAACCCCTCGCCAGAGGCCTGTCAGCGCTTATGGCAATTTGGGCAGGCAGATGGAGCCTTCAGATTCCAATGTCTACCGACCGTCCGTCTTCAGCGAACGCCACAGCATACACGGAATGCCAGTTGAGTTCCACTTGCCAACGTTAGAAGAAACATCTACCACAGTCTCGCCAGGCACAGAGTCAGTTGAGCTTGAGGGCAAGGAACAGGAACAGGAACAGGAGGAGGTTGAGACGGAGGACTCATCGGAACACAGCTCAGACATCCCAGAACCCACCATCATCAAGAAGCTGAGCTTTGGCTACCTGGAGCAGCAGGATGGCCAGGACTTCCCCAGCATCAGCTCCCTGTCCTCAGGACACAGCCCCAATTCAGAGTCTGACCTCGAGAGGCCCTTGTCCAGACACGGCGCAGGGCATGGTGGGGCTAGTGGTAGTATTAGGGGTGCTGCGGTAGAGGGCTTGGGCGGTGCTGGCCCACAGCATGGTGGGTCTGGGGAGACTAGGTGGCATGAAGAAAGCTCTTACTCCAGACAGGGGAGTCTGGAAGAGCAAGAGGGAGAGGGGCCTGCCTGTTTGGAGGGGACAGGGAGCCGGTACAGGGGCTCAGGGGGGTACAGTACCGGTACCCTGGGCCTTTCCTCCACAGGAAGCTCGGACCGCCTCTCCCTCCAGTCTGGACTACACTACAACCCTGCCAGCACCTCCAGCCATGAAGAGTGGCGCACCCATAGACGGAGGCCAAAACCACAGCCTGGTACTCAATTTCCAACCGATGCCCACACAGAGGACCACCGCCTGGGGTACGAGTGTGCTGCTGATTACGCATATCACCAGAGCTCTGGTTACCACTCAGTGGAAGGACATACTGATGAGGTGGAAGGGTACAGTCACTCAGATCCCCCCACAGATCTCAGCTACACAACTGACTCCAAAGTCGATAGTTTCCAGGAGACTTATTCTGGCTATGAGTGTGGCATGACTGAAGAGTCTACAGATGGAACTTGTACCTGGACTGAGAGCTCCTTACTGAGCCACAGCATTGCAGCTGAAACAGACATTCCATCGGTCAGAGGGGATAAAACAGGCATTTCATTGGTCAGAGGGAGAGAGGAAAGAGTTATTCCAGACCTGGACGGCCGCCTCCCTCGCCCTAACAGCACAGAGATCCAAAACATGGGTTTTAATGTGAAGCGGATCGGCCAAGCTGTGTTGGACTTCAGTTCTGCCCTGCGGGATGCGCTACGCAAGCTGGAAGAACCCGGAACTGCCCAGAGTCCTGGAGTCGAGAGCGAGGTGGAACTACCCACAAGCCTCTTTGATGAGCCTCACATGGACTTACCCCATGCAGATATGTCTCAATCCCAAGAGGAGGGGGTGAATCCAGGGGCCACGGACGACACAGAGGGACAGATCCATACCAGTGTTCTCTCCTCTGCTCCCTCAGAACCCTCCCCCAGTGAACCTCTACCAGAAGAGATCAGTGACGGCCTCCCACAGGACCATGATGACCCTTGCAAAACTTCTCCCCTTCCCTACCCTGGACACAATGTTTACCACCCAGGCCTAGACCTTTCCTCAGCTGGTCCAGAGCCTACCTTCTCTCCACCCCATATAGAATCAGAGGAAAAGGGAGCGTCTCCTTTGCCCCAGGGCCCAACAGACACTCTCAACACCTCGCTATCGCAATGCACCACTGCAGAGTCCCTTTCGCTTTCCTTCTCAGCTGAGGAGCCGGCACCGCAGGAGAAGCGGGGAGACGAACCCCCGCCGCTGTCGCCTCCGCAGCCCAACAAAGAAGCAGATGTCCCAGATACCCCTGCAGCCCCTGAGGGAGAGGCAGCGGGAGAGGCAGAACCAAAAGAAGACCCCCTGGAGATGAGCCAGAGGGAGGTGCGGAGACTGAAGTGCCTGAGGACCTTCCAGCAGATCCTGCGGGAGAAGAGGGAGACGCGGCACCAGCTCACCAGCATGACCATGTCCACGTTCGAGGAGGATGACCTCATCCCAGGTAGCTATCACTTACCAGACGTTCGTCCATCGTACTGTTACTCATCCAGCACTGTCTGGAACAAGAGCACATGTTCATCATCTGGTTATTTATTTATTAAAATTGGCTTTTTCGTTTTTCTCTGTCACACTTCTACAGTACTAATTTTGTTCTGTCTCCATGCTGTAAGTTTTTGCATGAGCACAAACTTCTACCAGCTTTTTCTTTTGTTGTCTTCTGATTCCTCATCTTCCTTCGCTTATCTTTTTTTTGTCTCCTCAGGCCTCAGCATGAGTTACACAGTCTGTATGTTTTCTGTTTGAGTTTACTTCATTTTTTTCTTCTTGTTTTATAAAAAACTCTGTCATTTTGTCTGTTTCTCAGCTCATTGAAGAATCTAGAGCTGTTTCCAGATTTTTTTTTCTGGGCCATACCATTGTTATATTGTTTTCTGAGAAATCGACACTTCCAAAGAAACCTCAGATCTTTTTCGGACTACCTTTTATGATCAAAGCCCTTATTCTCTTTCATCTCAGGGGTACAATAACAATCCCGTATGTACTATATCTCCCCTATAGACTTCTTCATCAGTGGAGACGCAATAGGTTTTATAAAGACTTTTACTTTGTTCATCACCAGAACTAATCTTCGACAGTATTATTTTTGTCTCATAATTAAAGCAGCCATCAGCAGTAAAAACAATAACAAAGTTACTCCCCGCCCCTTTGTTTCGGGTAAAATGCTGAGGAGTGGTGGCTGGCTAAATGTAACCACTCTCTCATTCATAGAAAGAGCTATGGATGCATCATATCAAAGTTATAGTTTTAATAATGTTTTGTGGTTATATCGTTTTTTTGGTCTACATTTACTGTGTTTACAAACATCGAATAAATACAAGCTTATATTTGGGGTTTTGATGGGGTACAACAGTTGAACTAATAAGCTCATAAGGCATTATACTTTATGTTGTTCAAGAATATATGGGTACATATCATGAATTTATTTTAATTCCCCAGAAATCATGAGGCAACTGCTGATTGCCCCTTCCATTGACTTCCATGTCACCTATTCCACATAGATACTGTATTATATTTGAGTGGGGGAGTATAAAATTGGCTTTTCGTTACTTATATGGAGTGAAATCACATAGAATGGCCGATGAATGGTATATGATATAGAATTGTCTCTTTGCTGATCCTGTAGTTATACTCCCCATTTGGAGCAATGTATCATCACCAGCCATTGTAGGAGCAGTATGGCCATTTACTGGATTAAAAACATGAATTATCTCCTCTGAAAGTAGGGCTGATATTAAAGACGAAGAGTAAGAAGTAGGAGTCATTTTCATAATGAATTATACATGTTGATGAAACATTCATGACTTCAAGCCCTGTCTGTCCCTGTGAGTCTGGCTCACTGTGGGCCTCTTTTACCATCACCCCCCAGCATCACTACTGTACCATCACCCTCCCAGCATCACTACTCTACCATCACCCTCCCAGCATCACTACTCTACCATCACCCTCTCAGCATCCCTACTGTAGCACCACCCTCCCAGCATCACTACTGTAGCATCACCCTCCCAGCATCACTACTCTACCATCACCCTCGCAGCATCACTACTCTACCATCACCCTCACAGCATCACTACTCTACCATCACCCTCCCAGCATCACTACTCTACCATCACCCTCGCAGCATCACTACTGTAGCATCACCCTCCCAGCATCACTACTCTACCATCACCCTCGCAGCATCACTACTCTACCATCACCCTCCCAGCATCACTACTGTAGCATCACCCTCCCAGCATCACTACTCTACCATCACCCTCCCAGCATCCCTACTGTAGCATCACCCTCCCAGCATCACTACTCTACCATCACCCTCCCAGCCTCACTACTCTACCATCACCCTCCCAGCATCCCTACTGTAGCATCACCCTCCCAGCATCACTACTCTCCATCACCCTCCCAGCATCACTACTGTAGCATCACCCTCCCAGCATCACTACTGTAGCATCACCCTCCCAGCATCACTACTCTCCATCACCCTCCTAGCATCACTACTCTACCATCGCCCTCCCAGCATCACTACTGTAGCATCACCCTCCCAGTATCACTACTCTACCATCACCCTCCTAGCATCACTACTCTACCATCGCCCTCCCAGCATCACTACTGTAGCATCACCCTCCCAGTATCACTACTCTACCATCACCCTCCCAGCATCACTACTCTACCATCGCCCTCCCAGCATCACTACTGTAGCATTTACTGCAAATTGATCAGCTGGAAGGAGTTGTTCTATTTACTTGAACTGCTTAGTTGATGACTCTGCCTCTCTCTTTCTCTCTCCTCTCTCTTTGTCTCTCTCTCTCTCATTCTGCCTCTCTCTGTCTCTCTGCCTCTCTCTCTGTCTCTCTGTCTCCTCTCTCTCTCTTCTCTCTGCCTCTGTCTATCTGCCTCTCTCTCCTCTCTCTGCCTCTCTTTGTCTCTCTGCCTCTCCCTCTGTCTCTCTGTCTCCTCTCTCTCCTCCCTCTGCCTCTCTCCTCTCTCTGCCTCTGTCTCTCTGCCTCTCTCTCCTCTCTCTGCCTCTCTTTGTCTCTCTGCCTCTGTCTTTGTCTCTCTCTCTCCTTTCTCTTTGCATCTCTGTCTCTCTCTCTCTCTCTCCTTGCCTCTCTCTCCTCTCTCTGTTTCTCTGACTCTCTTTGTCTGTCTCTGTCTCTCTCGCTCCTTTCTCTTTGAATCTCTCTCTCTCTCTCTCTCTCTCTCTCTCTCTCTCTCTCTCTCTCTCTCTCTCTCTCTCTCTCTCTCTCTTTGTCTCACTGTCTCTCTCTATGTCTCTCTCTCTCTCTCTCTCTGTCTCTTTGTCTCTCTCTCCTCTCTTTGTCTCTCTCTCTCTCTCCTCTCTTTCAGATGGAAGTCAAGATGATCAGGTCACTTTTTTCCGTTTTATAGTCTATTTTTTCTCATGTGAATGTCTTTATACGCATGCCCTCATAACTGGTGTGTTTGTTTTGAAGTTGACTAATCTTGCTCATGAGTTATCTACCTTTTTATGCTACTATGTTACATGGCAACATCAAGTAGTATTACTTAAATTGCTTCCTTCATTTGGTTTGTCTCTTGGTGGTGATGATCTTGCCGGTGCTTCCTTCATTTGGTTTGTCTCTTGGTGGTGATGATCTTGCCGGTGCTTCCTTCATTTGGTTTGTCTCTTGGTGGTGATGATCTTGCCGGTGCTTCCTTCATTTGGTTTGTCTCTTGGTGGTGATGATCTTGCCGGTGCTTCCTTCATTTGGTTTGTCTCTTGGTGGTGATGATCTTGCCGGTGCTTCCTTCATTTGGTTTGTCTCTTGGTGGTGATGATCTTGCCGGTGCAGTCTTGTTTCCTTGTTAACCCTATCGGTCCTGAGACCCCGGCAAAAATCTACTTTTCATTTGTCTGCCAGTCCACTTTATTTAGCCTCACAATGACGTGTTTTACCATTTTATTTCCAGGACAACCAGGGCTACAAGTAAAACACAAAACTATTTGATATAAACAGTTGCATTCATGAGTTTTATTGACCAAAATGTATAAATAAAAAGGCATTTATATGAAGTACAGAAATGGGTTGCTCACTGGGAAATGAATATCCAACAAGTCAGTGACAACTGTGTGGAGTATGTAGTTTGTGACAGCAACTATGTGAGCGTATTACAGTATTATAGACACTATGACCTGGGATTTACTATGATCTTCTATGTAGATTAACCCTTACAGTATTATAGACACTATGACCTGGGATTTCCTATGAGCTTCTATGGAGAAGAACCCCTTACAGTATTATAGACACTATGACCTGGGATTTCCTATGATCTATGGAGAAGAACCCCTTACAGTATTATAGACACTATGTCCTGGGATTTCCTATGATCTATGTAGAAGAACCCCTTTCAGTATTATAGACACTATGACCTGGGATTTACTATGAGCTTCTATGTAGATTAACCCTTACAGTATTATAGACACTATGACCTGGGATTTCCTATGATCTATGGAGAAGAACCCCTTACAGTATTATAGACACTATGACCTGGGATTTCCTATGAGCTTCTATGTAGAAGAACCCCTTACAGTATTATAGACACTATGACCTGGGATTTACTATGAGCTTCTATGTTTACAATTGGCTCATTCATCCCCCTCCTCTCCCCTGTAACTATTCCCCAGGTCGTTGCTGCAAATGAGAACGTGTTCTCAGTCAACTTACCTGGTAAAATAACGGTTAACCTGTCTAGGATGAGGGTGCCGCTAGCGGCACTCCCCCCCACCCCCACTGAAAAACCAGTGCCGCGAAATTAAAAAAAAATATTTTAAAAAAATATTTAACTTTCACACATTAAAGTCCAATACAGCTAATGAAAGACACAGATCTTGTGAATCCAGCCAACATGTCCGATTTTTAAAATGTTTTACAGGGAAGACACAATATGTAAAGATGTACATCTATTACCTAAAAACACATTAGCATAATCCACCATCTTTTATTTGTCCACCAACACCAGTAGCTATCACCAATTCGGCTAAACTAAGATATTTATAGCCCCTAACCAAGAAAAAAACTCATCAGATGACAGTCTGATAACATATTTATGGTATGGGATAGGTTTTGTTAGAAAAAAGTGCATATTTCAGGTAGATGGCATAGGTTACAATTGCACCCACCGTCACAAATGGACAAGAAAAACTACTTATAGCAACGTGTTTACCTACTTACTAATCATCAAACATTTCGTAAAAATACACAGCATACACTAATCGAAAGACACAGATCCTGTGAATACAGACAATATTTCAGATTTTCTAAGTGTCTTACAGCGAAAACACAATAAATCGTTATATTAGCATAGCACATAGCACATAGCAGCCCAGCATTGATTCTAGCCAAAGTGAGCGATAATGTCAACATCGCCAAAATATATTAATTTTTTCACTAACCTTCTCAGAATTCTTCAGATGACACTCCTGTAACATCATATTACACAATCCATAATGTTTATATTTAGCCACCAAAATCATGGTTAGACAATGTGAAATGTAGCCCAGCTGGTGAGAAAATGTCCGTGCGCCATATTAGACAGTGATCTACTCTTATACATAAATACTCATAAACGTGACTAAAAAATATAGGGTGGACAGGGATTGATAGACAATTTAATTCTTAATACAATCGCGGAATTACATTTTTTAAATTATCCTTACTTTTCAATACAGTTTGCGCCAAGCGAAGCTACGTCAAAAAACATGGCGTCCTAAGCCACTAACATTTTTCGACAGAAACACGATTTATCATAATAAAAATGTCCTACTTTGAGCTGTTCTTCCATCAGTATCTTGGGCAAAGGATCCTTTCTTGGGTCTAATCGTCTTTTGGTGGAAAGCTGTCCTCTTGCCATGTGGAAATGCCAACTGCGTTCGGGATGAACTGGAAGCGTGCCCAGCAATTCACAGCGTTTCAGAAATAAATGTCCCAAAATCGCACTAAACGGATATAAATTGCTATAAAACGCTTTAAATTAACTACCTTATGATGTTTTTAACTCCCATAACGAGTAGAAACATGACCAGAGTAATATTACTCCCTCCACTAATGCTTGGAACAAGTGCGGGTCGATGTCCTCCAGGCGCATTACGCAGCAAGAAAAGAGTTCCTAGCTACAGGGTTTTTTAATTTGTAGTGCCTGTGAACGCGCAATCGACCCCATTCAAATCGTCATCACGTAAAGGCATCCAGGGGAAGACGTAAGCAGTGTCCGTATACTCATAGCAATAACTGCGGCCTTTTAACTGACTCCAGATCAGGGGCCAAAATTTCTGAAATCTGACTCCATGTCAGGGAAATTGCTGTAGAATGACTTCTGTTCCACTTAGAGACAAAATTTCAACTCCTATAGAAACTATAGACTGTTTTCTATCCAATAATAATAATAATATGCATATTGTACGATCAAGAATTTTGTGGGAAGCCGTTTCAAAAATTACACGATTAGCATAAATAGTGACAACAGCGCCCCCATCCTCAACAGGTTAAATAAATAAAAGAAAATAAAAAAACCTTACCTTCTAACGACACTTGTGTAGCTTGTGTGGATTTTGTTACATGTGCGTGTTCGTGATAGTCATCTTTTCATAGATAGCTTTGAATAGTTTTGTAGCTCAAACCATTTGGACTCTACAGACATTCTTGTATTATAAACCTGCACGGGCCCCTTCGGGATCCGCCGTCGCTCAGCTCAGAAGTCAAAACACACAATGTTTGAAAGTGGTTAGGAGGCGACAAAAAAAATGTGTGGGCGTTTACGGCGGGACGACTCATTGTGCTAAAGGAAACGATGAAGCACAGGCTATAGGTAGCGTCTCAGAGATTTCACTTTAAACAGTAGTGCATTTCAAAGCTTTGGTAGTTATGTGGTGACAGACATCATGGACAGTATTGATGATGAGAGTGGAGGGACGACATGGACAGTATTGATGATGAGAGTGGAGGGACATCATGGACAGTATTAATGATGAGAGTGGAGGGACGACATGGACAGTATTGATGATGAGAGTGGAGGGACATCATGGACAGTATTGATGATGAAGGTGGAGGGACGACATGGACAGTATTGATGATGAAGGTGGAGGGACGACATGGACAGTATTGATGATGAGAGTGGAGGGACATTATGGACAGTATTGATGATGAGAGTGGAGGGACGACATGGACAGTATTGATGATGAGAGTGGAGGGACGACATGGACAGTATTGATGATGAGAGTGGAGGGACGACATGGACAGTATTGATGATGAAAGTGGAGGCACATCATGGACAGTATTGATGATGAAGGTGGAGGGACGACATGGACAGTATTGATGATGAGAGTGGAGGGACGACATGGACAGTATTGATGATGAGACTGGAGGGACGACATGGACAGTATTGATGATGAGAGTGGAGGGACATCATGGACAGTATTGATGATGAAGGTGGAGGGACGACATGGACAGTATTGATGATGAAGGTGGAGGGACGACATGGACAGTATTGATGATGAGAGTGGAGGGACATTATGGACAGTATTGATGATGAGAGTGGAGGGACGACATGGACAGTATTGATGATGAGAGTGGAGGGACGACATGGACAGTATTGATGATGAGAGTGGAGGGACGACATGGACAGTATTGATGATGAAAGTGGAGGGACGACATGGACAGTATTGATGATGAGAGTGGAGGGACATCATGGACAGTATTGATGATGAAGGTGGAGGGACGACATGGACAGTATTGATGATGAGAGTGGAGGGACATCATGGACAGTATTGATGATGAAGGTGGAGGGACGACATGGACAGTATTGATGATGAGAGTGGAGGGACGACATGGACAGTATTGATGATGAGAGTGGAGGGACGACATGGACAGTATTGATGATGAGAGTGGAGGGACATCATGGACAGTATTGATGATGAAGGTGGAGGGACGACATGGACAGTATTGATGATGAGAGTGGAGGGACGACATGGACAGTATTGATGATGAGAGTGGAGGGACGACATGGACAGTATTGATTATGAGAGTGGAGGGACGACATGGACAGTATTGATGATGAAAGTGGAGGGACGACATGGACAGTATTGATGATGAGAGTGGAGGGACGACATGGACAGTATTGATGATGAGAGTGGAGGGACGACATGGACAGTATTGATGATGAGAGTGGAGGGACGACATGGACGGTATTGATGATGAGAGTGGAGGGACGACATGGACAGTATTGATGATGAGAGTGGAGGGACGACATGGACAGTATTGATGATGAGAGTGGAGGGACGACATGGACAGTATTGATGATGAGAGTGGAGGGACGACATGGACAGTATTGATGATGAGAGTGGAGGGACGACATGGACAGTATTGATGATGAAAGTGTAGGCACATTATGGACAGTATTGATGATGAGAGTGGAGGGACGACATGGACAGTATTGATGATGAGAGTGGAGGGACATCATGGACAGTATTGATGATGAGAGTGAAGGGACGACATGGACAGTATTGATGCTGAGAGTGAAGGGACGACATGGACAGTATTGATGATGAGAGTGGAGGGACGACATGGACAGTATTGGTGATGAAAGTGGAGGGACGACATGGACAGTATTGGTGATGAAAGTGGAGGGACGACATGGACAGTATTGATGATGAGAGTGGAGGGACGACATGGACAGTATTGATGATGAAAGTGGAGGGACGACATGGACAGTATTGATGATGAGAGTGGAGGGACGACATGGACAGTATTGGTGATGAAAGTGGAGGGACGACATGGACAGTATTGATGATGAGAGTGGAGGGACGACATGGACAGTATTGATGATGAAAGTGGAGGGACGACATGGACAGTATTGATGATGAAAGTGGAGGGACGACATGGACAGTATTGATGATGAGAGTGGAGGGACGACATGGACAGTATTGATGATGAAAGTGGAGGGACGACATGGACAGTATTGATGATGAAAGTGGAGGGACGACATGGACAGTAATGATGATGAGAGTGGAGGGACGACATGGACAGTATTGGTGATGAAAGTGGAGGGACGACATGGACAGTATTGATGATGAGAGTGGAGGGACGACATGGACAGTATTGATGATGAGAGTGGAGGGACGACATGGACAGTATTGATGATGAAAGTGGAGGGACGACATGGACAGTAATGATGATGAGAGTGGAGGGACATCATGGACAGTATTGATGATGAGAGTGGAGGGACATCATGGACAGTATTGATGATGAGAGTGGAGGGACGACATGGACAGTATTGATGATGAAGGTGGAGGGACGACATGGACAGTATTGATGGTGAGAGTGGAGGGACGACATGGACAGTATTGATGATGAGAGTGGAGGGACGACATGGACAGTATTGATGATGAGAGTGGAGGGACGACATGGACAGTATTGATGATGAAGGTGGAGGGACGACATGGACAGTATTGATGATGAGAGTGGAGGGACGACATGGACAGTATTGATGATGAGAGTGGAGGGACGACATGGACAGTATTGATGCTGATCGATTGTTGACAGGGTCCACAAAAAGTGTATTTGAGAAGGAAAGATTTGTGGGTGTCTGTGTGTGCGTGGCTGAGTGGGTGGGTGGGTGAGTGCATGTGTGTGTGTGTGGGTGGGTGGGTGGGTGGGTGAGTGCATTTGTGGGTGGGTGGTGGGTGGATGCATGTGTGGGTGGGTGGTGGGTGGATGCATTTGTGGGTAGGTGAGTAGGTGGGAGGGGGGGGGTTTAGCGCATGTGTGGGTGTGTGAGTGAGTGGGTGGGTGGGTGGGTGAGTGCATGTATGGGTTGGTGGGGGGGGGGGGGGTGAGCACATGTGTGGGTGTGTGAGTGATTGGGTCGGTGGGTGCGGGTAGCAGTACCCTGTTCTATGCCGCTTCATGTGCAGTTTATGATGCTCCCTCATCCAACCTTCAGTGTGTTTGTTTGTGATGCTCCCTCATCCATCCTTCAGTGTGTTTGTTTGTGATGCTCCCTCATCCATCCTTCAGTGTGTTTGTTTGTGATGCTCCCTCATCCATCCTTCAGTATGTTTGTTTATGATGCTCCCTCATCCAACCTTCAGTATGTTTGTTTGTGATGCTCCCTCATCCAACCTTCAGTGTGTTTGTTTGTGATGCTCCCTCATCCAACCTTCAGTATGTTTGTTTGTGATGCTCCCTCATCCAACCTTCAGTATGTTTGTTTGTGATGCTCCCTCATCCAACCTTCAGTGTGTTTGTTTGTTTGTGATGCTCCCTCATCCAACCTTCAGTATGTTTGTTTGTTTGTGATGCTCCCTCATCCAACCTTCGATGTGTTTGTTTGTTTGTGATGCTCCCTCATCCAACCTTCAGTGTGTTTGTTTGTTTGTGATGCTCCCTCATCCAACCTTCAGTGTGTTTGTTTGTTTGTGATGCTCCCTCATCCAACCTTCAGTGTGTTTGTGTGTTTGTGATGCTCCCTCATCCAACCTTCAGTGTGTTTTTGCCGATAGAAATCCTCTCTGGCATGCTTCAGTGAAACTCAACCAACCCAGTCCAACCCCTCTTTCTCTGTCTCTGATTCTGTTATGATATTATGTCATATTATGTCACATTATGTCATATTATGTGCACATTTTCTATTATCTTAACTTCTATGAGAACTGTCAGTGTCAGTGGCTAAACATCTGACCTTTGACCTCTATTTCAGGGCCGAGATGGAGACCCCAGCCAGCACCCGTGGGCCAAGCCTGGGTCAGTGACAATGCCTCTGTGTGTGCGTATGGAAGTCTGTCCTGTCCCGTCTGTCTGTCTCTCTTTGTGTGTGTGTGTGTGTGTGTGTGTGTGTGTGTGTGTGTGTGTGTGTGTGTGTGTGTGTGTGTGTGTGTGTGTGTGTGTGTGTGTGTGTGTGTGTGTGTGTGTGTTATTGTGTGTGTGTGTGTGTGTGTCTGTCTCTGTGTGTGTGTGTGTGTGTGATTGTGTGATTGTGTGCGTGTGTGTGTGTGTGATTGTGTGATTGTGTGCGTGTGTGTGTGTGTGTGTGTGTGTGGTGTGTGTGTGTGTGTGTGTGTGTGTGTGTGTGTGTGTGTGTGTGTGTGTGTGTGTGTGTGTGTGTGTGTGTGTGTGTGTGTGTGTTTGTACATATTAAAGTGGACTGGAGTACAACCACCAGCAATGATGATGTAATAGATTTGGTATGTTGTTGTATCTTGTTTTGAACTGTTTGTTTAGTGGCGCCACGCCCTTTGGGATCGACAGCATGCCTGACCTTCGCAAGAGACGGCCAATCCCCCTGGTCAGCGAGCTGGTGAGTGTCTCTGACCTCTTGACCTCTGACTCCTGAACTCACAGTACCTCAGGCAGACGACAATATAAAGATTTACCTTTGGTACATAGATGAATAGGACCTCTATGAAGTCAAATGAAAATACTATTGCAGGAATCTAAAGAACTACAAGGCCTGTGTACAGTAGTGCAGCCGGTTCAAGGTGCTGGTTACGGCAGGGTATTGTATTTGTACACATTATCCTGCACTTTGCAGATTAAAAACTTGTTTCAAGGTCGTTCTGTTTCCACCATGTGGTGTATTTACGTGTCACTAAAGAAAATCCTCTTCAAGTCTCTCAGAGCAGAGCGAAGTCTGACTGTGTTTGAAGTGTTTGATGTGGGAGAGCTAATCTCTGAGGAACACCAGTCTTCTTGTAATGCTCTAACCTTGATTATTTCTTGTTCTTTCTCCTCCTGCCTTGTCACTGTCTTCCCTCAGGCAATGGTAAGTGTCTGACAGTGAGCTCGCACACACACACACACACACACACACACACACACACACACACACACACACACACACAGAGACACACACACACACACACACACGCTGACAACAGCAAGTCGATAGCATCCACGTTGTGATTAACAGTTTCACTCCGAGGTCAACACTAAAGGTCATAGAGAGACTACTGAAGGTCCTACTATGTGGTTCAGTGACTGTTTACGCCACTCCACCAGGTCCTTACTGACCTGCTTTCCCTCGTCGAAACAGGAGAAAACAAAATCCATCTACTTCACAACAAATTACACGACACACATTATAACCCTGTCCATCTCTTCTCCCACACACATGGCTTTCATACACTGTAGCACACAGTGACTAAACAAAAAGCCACCTCTTGCAGAGTGGAGTTTTTTGTTGTTTGTTTATCTTGTTTTTCTCTTCAGAGCATTCGAGAGCATTTTTGTCATTTAGTGGGAAATGGCTAACGACATTGGTTAGCTTGTCTAGCAGGGAGCCCTCCAGACACACAGACGGACAGACACACAGACGGACAGACATACATACATACAGACGGACAGACATACAGACATACAGACGGACAGACATACAGACATACAGACGGACAGACATACAGACGGACAGACATACAGACGGACAGACATACAGACGGACAGACATACAGACGGACAGACGGACGGACATACATACAGACGGACAGACATACAGACGGACATACATACAGACGGACAGACATACAGACGGACAGACATACAGACGGACAGACATACAGACGGACAGACATACAGACGGACATACATACAGACGGACAGACATACAGACGGACAGACATACAGACGGACAGACGGACAGACGGACAGACATACAGACGGACAGACGGACAGACATACAGACGGACAGACATACAGACGGACAGACATACAGACGGACAGACATACAGACATACAGACGGACATACATACAGACGGACAGACGGACATACATACAGACGGACATACATACAGACGGACAGACATACAGACGGACAGACATACAGACGGACATACATACAGACGGACAGACGGACGGACAGACTGACAGACGGACATACATACAGACGGACAGACATACATACAGACGGACAGACGGACATACATACAGACGGACAGACGGACAGACGGACAGACATACAGACGGACAGACGGACAGACATACAGACGGACAGACATACAGACGAACAGACGGACAGACGAACAGACGGACAGACATACAGAGAGGTTCTTATGTGTATGTGGTTGTGAGACAGTCCACCCGGGAGGAGAGAGGGACATATCAGAGCAGCGCTAAGCACACGTGATCTGTCCTTAGACAACTATAGTCTGAGACACATACACAACAGGTTCTATCCTGGCCCATTGACACCTTTAGCCTGAAATCCAGAACCTGTGTCATGCAAAGGAGTGGAACGATAATTCAAACTGGTAGCCAGGCTAAGAAACCTTATCCCCTGTTCACACATATATTATATGTCTGAGTGTGAACTTTGTAGATAATAAACCTCTCTTCTGTCCTCAATCTTCTCTCACTCTGTCTCTTTCTCTGTCTCTTTCTCTGTCTCTTTCTCTGTCTCTTTCTCTTTCTCTGTCTCTCTTTGTCTCTTTCTCTGTCTCTGTCTTTCTGTCTCTGTCTCTCTCTCTCTATATGTCTCTCTGTCTCTCTCTATCTGTCTCTTTCTCTGTCTCTGTCTTTCTGTCTCTGTCTCTGTCTCTCTCTCTCTATATGTCTCTCTGTCTCTCTCTATCTGTCTCTCTCTCTGTCTCTCTCTCTTTGTCTATCTATCTTGCGATCTCTCTCTCTCTCTCTCTCTCAATCTCTCTCTCTCTCTCTCTCAATCTCTCTCTCTCTCTCTCTCACTCAATCTCTCTCTCTCTCTCTCTCTCTCTCTCTCTCTCTCTCGCGCTCTCTCTCGCGCTCTCTCTCGCGCTCTCTCTCTCTCTCTCTCTCTCAGTCCATGTTGCAGGCCAGGAAGGCAGGGCTCTCTATGGCTACAAAGACGTCCCAGAAGGACCAGGAGCTGGTGAGAGGACACATCGTTCACCACTTGTTAATCTATTCAGTCTGACCTTTCCTTGGTCATTTTGTGTGAAGTGCTGGTCTGTGTGAGGTGTGAGTTTATAAATAGCTTAGTGTGGCTTTCCCTGGTACAGTACTCTCCCTCTTTCTTTCTTTCTTTCTTTCTTTCTTTCTTTCTTTCTTTCTTTCTTTCTTTCTTTCTTTCTGTCTTTCTTTCTTTCTTTCTTTCTCTCTCTCCCCACTCCCTACCTCGCTGCCTCTCTCTTATCCCCCACTCCCTACCTATCCTCTCTCCCCTTCTCCCTACCTATCCTCTCTCCCCCTCTCCCTACCTCTTCCCTCTCCCTACCTCTCCCCCTTCTCCCTCTCCTCCTCTCCCTACCTCTCCCCCTCTCCTTACCTCTCCTTCTCCCCCTCCCCCTCTCCCTACCTCCTTCTTCCTCTCCCTACCTCTCTCCCGTATCCCTCTCTCACTTATCCCCCTCCCCCTACCTATCCCCCTTATCCCTCTCTCCCTCTCCCTCTCCTCCTACCTATCCCCCTTATCCTTATCCCTCTCCCTTATCCCTCTCACCCTCTCCCTCTACCCCTCTCCCTACCTCTCTCCCTCCCTCTCCCTCCCCCTCTTCCTCTCCCCCTCTCCGTGCCTCGCTCCCGCTCCCTACCTCTCTCCCTGACCCCATATCCCTGTCACATTCTGAGTCGAAATGATGGCTGATGGTGACTCATATGTTTTGTAACGTTCCAGTTGTAACCAAACAAACAAACATAAGGTTGAGTTCCCCTGTGAGTGTTCATAACTCAACCTACGGTTCTGTGTGCATCTCACCTCTGCTCTGCACCTGACTAAACATTGTCTGTTACCCTCTCTCTTTCTCTCCCTATCTCTTCCCCTCCCTTCCAATCTTGATATTTTTTCTGTTCTACTCTACCTCTCTTCCCCTCCCTCTCTCCCCTTCCTATCTATCTTTCTCTCTGTCCCTCTACCTCTCTCTTCCCCTCCCTCTCCCCCTTCCTATCTATCTTTCTCTCTGTCCCTCTACCTCTCTCTTCCCCCCTCTCTCCCCTTCCTATCTATCTTTCTCTCTGTCCCTCTACCTCTCTCTTCCCCTCCCTCTCCCCCTTCCTATCTATCTTTCTCTCTGTCCCTCTACCTCTCTCTTCCCCCCTCTCTCCCCTTCCTATCTATCTTTCTCTCTGTCCCTCTACCCCTCTCTTCCCCCCTCTCTCCCCTTCCTATCTATCTTTCTCTCTGTCCCTCTACCTCTCTCTTCCCCTCCCTCTCTATCTTTCTCTCTGTCCCTCTACCTCTCTCTTCCCCCCTCTCTCCCCCTTCCTATCTATCTTTCTCTCTGTCCCTCTACCTCTCTCTTCCCCCCTCTCTCCCCTTCCTATCTATCTTTCTCTCTGTCCCTCTACCCCTCTCTTCCCCCCTCTCTCCCCCTTCCTATCTATCTTTCTCTCTGTCCCTCTACCCCTCTCTTCCCCCCTCTCTCCCCTTCCTATCTATCTTTCTCTCTGTCCCTCTACCCCTCTCTTCCCCCCTCTCTCCCCCTTCCTATCTATCTTTCTCTCTGTCCCTCTACCTCTCTCTTCCCCTCCCTCTCTATCTTTCTCTCTGTCCCTCTACCCCTCTCTTCCCCCCTCTCTCCCCCTTCCTATCTATCTTTCTCTCTGTCCCTCTACCTCTCTCTTCCCCTCCCTCTCTCCCCCTTCCTATCTCTCTTTCTCTCTGTCCCTCTACCTCTCTCTTCCCCCCTCTCCCCCTTCCTATCTATCTTTCTCTCTGTCCCTCTACCTCTCTCTTCCCCCCTCTCTCCCCCTTCCTATCTATCTTTCTCTCTGTCCCTCTATCTCTCTCTTCTCCTCCCTCTCCCCCTCTCTCTTCCCCTCCCTCTCCCCCTCTCTCTTCTCCTCTCTCCCTCTCTCTCTTCTCCTACAGAAGAACCATGTGTATAAGAAAACCCTGCAAGCTCTGATCTACCCCATCTCCTGCACCACGCCCCATGCCTTCCAGGTGTGGACCGCCTCCACACCCACCTACTGCTATGAGTGTGAGGGGCTGCTTTGGGGCATCGCCCGCCAGGGCATGAGGTGTGCTGAGTGTGGGGTCAAAGTTCACGAGAAGTGCCAGGAGCTGCTCAACGCTGACTGTCTGCAGAGTGAGTAGAGGAGAAGATAAGGGCTAGTAAAAATGGGAGGAAAGAGGGGGTTGAAATGCTGAGGACGTTAAATTGTATTTTTTCTTGTGTAACTCGCAACGTGCATGCCCCTCCCACCTGAGGATCTGTCTTTTTCAGATATCTATTTCCTGTGTTTGAGAGGTGTCACTTAAATCTCTCTGGCTTGATTGTTAAATCTATCTGGCTTGATTGTTAAATCTCTCTGGCTTGATTGTTAAATCTATCTGGCTTGATTGTTAAATCTCTATGGATTGATTGTTAAATCTCTCTGGCTTGATTGTTAAATATATCTGGCTTGATTGTTAAATCTCTATGGATTGATTGTTAAATCTCTCTGGCTTGATTGTTAAATCTCTATGGATTGATTGTTAAATCTCTCTGGCTTGATTGTTATATCTCTCTGGATTGATTGTTATATCTCTATGGATTGATTGTTAAATCTCTCTGGCTTGATTGTTAAATCTCTCTGGCTTGATTGTTAAATCTCTATGGATTGATTGTTAAATCTCTCTGGCTTGATTGTTAAATCTCTATGGATTGATTGTTAAATCTCTCTGGCTTGATTGTTAAATCTCTCTGGATTGATTGTTAAATCTCTCTGGCTTGATTGTTAAATCTCTATGGATTGATTGTTAAATCTCTCTGGCTTGATTGTTAAATCTCTATGGATTGATTGTTAGATATCTATGGATTGATTGTTAAATCTCTCTGGCTTGATTGTTATATCTCTATGGATTGATTGTTAAATCTCTCTGGCTTGATTGTTAAATCACTCTGGCTTGATTGTTAAATCTCTCTGGCTTGATTGTTATATCTCTATGGATTGATTGTTAAATCTCTATGGATTGATTGTTATATCTCTATGGATTGATTGTTAAATCTCTATGGATTGATTATTAAATCTCTATGGATTGATTGTTATATCTCTATGGATTGATTGTTAAATCTCTATGGATTGATTGTTAAATCTCTATGGATTGATTATTAAATCTCTATGGATTGATTGTTAAATCTCTCTGGCTTGATTGTTAAATCTCTCTGGCTTGATTGTTAAATCTCTATGGATTGATTGTTAAATCTCTATGGATTGATTGTTAAATCTCTATGGATTGATTATTAAATCTCTATGGATTGATTATTAAATCTCTATGGATTGATTGTTAAATCTCTCTGGCTTGATTGTTAAATCTCTCTGGCTTGATTGTTAAATCTCTCTGGCTTGATTGTTAAATCTCTATGGATTGATTGTTATATCTCTATGGATTGATTGTTAAATCTCTATGGATTGTTTGTTAAAACTCTATGGATTGATTGCTTTCATTTTACTCTTGCGACTCTTTCATACTCTTGCTTGTGCCCGTCGTTTTCCCCCCCGTTAACGCTACGACTGCGGATATATTTGTAATGACCTGTCAAACACACCCTGGTGATAGCTGTAATGGGCTCAATGGAACACCTTGTCTTTCCGTTGAATCTATAAGAACGTTGAAGCTTCGTCTGGGATTTAACACACCGTCTCAACACTTACATCACAAGAAAGACAAGAAATATAACTTGATTTGGATGGGTGTTCATTTTTTGTGGAATTTTAAACAGTTTCAAGTTTAATACAATTGAAAAGTTTACAAATGTGATGCACTGAAATGAAAACATCTTCAGAAAATGAACACTGGGATTATAATGATATTATGTCTGATCTCTCAAACAATTTAAAGTATGTTTAGACGTAATCTAGAGCCGTGCGTGTTGATTTTTCATCTGAGGGTATCCTGCTACTTGTTGAATTATGCAACAGAACGTGACAACAACAGTAATTAATGAAGCAGTCTAGACAGAGCAGGTGAGTGCAGGTAGGGTAGACAGAGCAGGTGAGTGCAGGTAGGGTAGGCAGAGCAGGTGAGGGCAGGTAGGGTGGACAGAGCAGGTGAGGGCAGGTAGGGTAGACAGAGCAGGTGAGTGCAGGTAGGGTAGGCAGAGCAGGTGAGGGCAGGTAGGGTGGACAGAGCAGGTGAGGGCAGGTAGGGTGGACAGAGCAGGTGAGGGCAGGTAGGGTGGACAGAGCAGGTGAGGGCAGGTAGGGTAGACAGAGCAGGTGAGGGCAGGTAGGGTGGACAGAGCAGGTGAGAGCAGGTAGGGTGGACAGAGCAGGTGAGGGCAGGTAGGGTGGACAGAGCAGGTGAGGGCAGGTAGGGTGGACAGAGCAGGTGAGTGCAGGTAGGGTGGACAGAGCAGGTGAGGGCAGGTAGGGTAGACAGAGCAGGTGAGGGCAGGTAGGGTGGACAGAGCAGGTGAGTGCAGGTAAGGTGGACAGAGCAGGTTAGTGCAGGTAGGGTGGACAGAGCAGGTGAGGGCAGGTAGGGTGGACAGAGCAGGTGAGGGCAGGTAGGGTAGACAGAGCAGGTGAGTGCAGGTAGGGTAGACAGAGCAGGTGAGGGCAGGTAGGGTGGACAGAGCAGGTGAGGGCAGGTAGGGTAGACAGGGCAGGTAGGGTAGGCAGGGCAGGTGAGGGCAGGTAGGGTAGACAGGGCAGGTAGGGTAGGCAGGGCAGGTGAGGGCAGGTAGGGTAGACAGGGCAGGTAGGGTAGGCAGGGCAGGTGAGGGCAGGTAGGGTAGACAGGGCAGGTAGGGTAGGCAGGGCAGGTGAGGGCAGGTAGGGTAGGCAGAGCAGGTGAGGGCAGGTAGGGTAGGCAGGGCAGGTGAGGGCAGGTAGGGTAGACAGGGCAGGTAGGGTAGGCAGGGCAGGTGAGGGCAGGTAGGGTAGACAGGGCAGGTGAGGGCAGGTAGGGTAGGCAGGGCAAGCCCTTGCAGCCTTGTTCCACCCCTATATGTTAATGTCTTAATATATGCAAATACACCTGGTGAATTTATGCAGAAGAGGCTAATGAGCACTTTTCTTTATTTTAACACAAAATATTTCAAAAATACTGTATACAATAAGAACATTGTATATGAGTGCATTCTATGAAGAAAAAGATAAAGTGACGTTTGACAACCATTAATTATTTGTCGGTGCCAGTAAAATGTTTTATGTGTTATAAATCAGACTATAATTTTATAATCTGATGGATTATAAAAATTCTAAAAGTTTGAAGTATCTTCATCCATTGTAAATCACTTTGTATAAAAGCGTCTGCTAAATGGCATAAATTATTATTATTATGATGATGATTATTGTTATTATTATTGTTGTTATTATTTATTTTTTATTAGTAAATTATTATTATTATTTTTTTTATTATTAGTATTAGTAGTAGTAGTAGTAGTGGCATTATTATTATTACAATTATTATTATTATTACAATTATTATTAGTAGTAGTAGTAGTATTAGTAGTAGTATTATCATTATTATTATTATTATTATTATAATAATTATTATTATTATTAGTAGTAGTAGCATTGCTATTATTTTCATTATTATTATTATTATCATTATTAATAGTATTAGTATTATTACTATTATATTGTCCAACTGTTGCATTTATTAGAACTATTTTGATTACCGTTGCTAGTGTAAATCTCCCTCTCCTTTTCAATCCCCATCTCCTCCCTTCTCTCCTCCCTTCTCTCCTTCCCTCTCTCCTTCCCTCGCTCTTCCCCTTTCTCCTTCCCTCTCTCCTCCCTTCTCTCATCCCTTCTCTCCTTCCCTCTCTTCTTCCCTCTCTCCTTCCCTCGCTCTTCCCCTCTCTCCTCCCCTCTCTCCTTCCCTCTCTCCAGGGGCAGCTGAGAAGAGCTCTAAGACAGGAGCAGAGGACCGGACCCAGCACATCATCACAGCTATGAAGGACAGGATGAAGATCAGGGAGAGGAACAAGCCGGAGATCTTTGAGGAGATCAGGGCTGTGTTTGCCGTCACTAAGCTGCTCCATGCGCAGCAGATGAAGACTATTAAACAGAGCGTGTTAGACGGAACCTCCAAATGGTCGGCCAAGATCACCATCACCGGTACGTATTGTACAACAACACTGTACCACACTCTACCACACCAAACCGCAACACTCTACCGCACTGCAGAACTGTACCACACCGCACAGCAACACTGTACCACACCACACCGCAACACTCTACCACACCGCAACACTCTACCACACTGCAACACTTTACATCACCACACTGCAACACTCTACCACACCGCACCGCAACACTTTACATCAACACACCGCAACACTCTACCACACCGCAACACTCTACCACACCGCAACACTCTACCACACCGCAACACTCTACCACACCGCAACACTCTACCACACTGCAACACTCTACCACACCGCAACACTCTACCACACCGCAACACTCTACCACACTGCAACACTCTACCACACCGCAACACTCTACCACACCGCAACACTCTACCACACCGCAACACTTTACATCACCACACTGCAACACTGCACCACACCTCAACACTGCACCACACCTCAACACTGCACCACACCTCAACACTGCACCACACCTCAACACTGTACCACACCTCAACACTGTACCACACCAGAAAACTGTACCACACCTCAACACTGTACCACACCTCAACACTGTACCACACCAGAAAACTGTACCACACCTCAACACTGTACCACACCTCAACACTGTACCACACCAGAAAACTGCACCACACCTCAACACTGCACCACACCTCAACACTGCACCACACCTCAACACTGTACCACACCTCAACACTGTACCACACCAGAAAACTGTACCACACCTCAACACTGTACCACACCTCAACACTGTACCACACCAGAAAACTGTACCACACCTCAACACTGTACCACACCTCAACACTGTACCACACCAGAAAACTGCACCACACCTCAACACTGCACCACACCTCAACACTGCACCACACCTCAACACTGCACCACACCTCCACACTGCACCACGCCTCAACACTGCACCACACCTCAACACTCTACCACACCTCAACACTGCACCACACCTCAACACTGCACCACACCTCAACACTGCACCACACCTCAACACTCTACCACACCTCAACACTCTACCACACCTCAACACTCTACCACACCTTGACACTCTACCACACCTCAACACTGCACCACACCTCAACACTGCACCACACCTCAACACTGCACCACACCTCAACACTCTACCACACCTCAACACTGCACCACACCTCAACACTGCACCACACCTCAACACTCTACCACACCGCAACACTCTACCACACCGCAACACTCTACCACACCGCAACACTCTACCACACCGCAACACTCTACCACACCGCAACACTTTACATCACCACACTGCAACACTGCACCACACCTCAACACTGCACCACACCTCAACACTGCACCACACCTCAACACTGCACCACACCTCAACACTGTACCACACCTCAACACTGTACCACACCAGAAAACTGTACCACACCTCAACACTGTACCACACCTCAACACTGTACCACACCAGAAAACTGTACCACACCTCAACACTGTACCACACCTCAACACTGTACCACACCAGAAAACTGCACCACACCTCAACACTGCACCACACCTCAACACTGCACCACACCTCAACACTGCACCACACCTCAACACTGCACCACACCTCAACACTGCACCACACCTCAACACTGCGCCACACCTCCACACTGCACCACGCCTCAACACTGCACCACACCTCAACACTCTACCACACCTCAACACTCTACCACACCTCAACACTGCACCACACCTCAACACTGCACCACACCTCAACACTGCACCACACCTCAACACTCTACCACACCTCGACACTCTACCACACCTTGACACTCTACCACACCTCAACACTCTACCACACCTCAACACTGCACCACACCTCAACACTGCACCACACCTCAACACTGCACCACACCTCAACACTCTACCACACCTCAACACTGCACCACACCTCAACACTGCACCACACCTCAACAATGCACCACACCTCAACACTATACCACACCTCAACACTGTACCACACCTCAACACTGCACCACACCTCAACACTATACCACACCTCAACACTGCACCACACCTCAACACTGCACCACACCTCAACACTATACCACACCTCAACACAATACCACACCTCAACACTCTACCACACCTCAACACTATACCACACCTCAACACTGTACCACACCTCAACACTGCACCACACCTCAACACTATACCACACCTCAACACTGCACCACACCTCAACACTGTACCACACCGCAACACTATACCACACCGCAACACTGTACCACACCTCAACACTGCACCACACCTCAACACTGTACCACACCTCAACACTGCACCACACCTCAACACTGCACCACACCTCAACACTGTACCACACCGTAACACTATACCACACCTCAACACTGTACCACACCTCAACACTGCACCACACCTCAACACTGCACCACACCTCAACACTGTACCACACCTCAACACTGTACCACACCTCAACACTGCACCACACCTCAACACTGCACCACACCGCAACACTATACCACACCTCAACACTATACCACACCTCAACACTGCACCACACCTAAACACTGCACCACACCTCAACACTGCACCACACCTCAACACTGCACCACACCTCAACACTGCACCACACCTCAACACTGCACCACACCTCAACACTGTACCACATCTCAACACTGCACCACACCTTAACACTCTACCACACCTCAACACTGTACCACACCATGACACTCTACCACACCTCAACACTCTACCACACCTCAACACTGCACCACACCTCAACACTGCACCACACCTCAACACTGCACCACACCTCAACACTGCACCACACCTCAACACTCTACCACACCTCAACACTGCACCACACCTCAACACTCTACCACACCTCAACACTGCACCACACCTCAACACTCTACCACACCTCAACACTGCACCACACCTCAACACTGTACCACACCTCAACACTGCACCACACCTAGGGCTGTTTCCGTTAAGTGACGGTAATCTCCTCTGATGCACTCTGGACATGCTTTGGTCGTACCCTACTGGCTAACGACCATCATGTCCTAATGAGGTCTTGGGTCTATTGTCCCTCTAACCACTCTGACATCATTATAAATGCAATCGAAAATCACATCAAACACATATCATCAAAACATTATTGTGTTTTTTTAAAAACTCACCTCACAGTGATGATCAGTTTGAAGAGAAAGAAGTTCAACAACAGGTTGAAACTGAGCATAAAGCATGGCTGTTGTAGATGTTGGTTCAAAGCCTAACACAACGAAATGGACAACGCCTTCTAAGGTGATAATTAATTCAAAAACACCCGTATGCATATTAGGGCTTATGAGCCCAAGCCCCCCCCCCCCCCCCAAACAAAAAGAAATGTAATTAAAATGATGATTGTGCTGTTATACAATACATAGCCTACTACATATTACACATAATATAAAACAACACTGATTTAAGATGTCTTCGGTACATCATTGGTCTAGCCTATACACATTTGAGTTATCGCCTTTGAGTGTGGACTGTAGTATTACGCATACTGGATGGACTGGTTACCTTATGCTACGCTCCAACATGTATATCCCTGAGTCTGGGACAGAACATAGAGCCCTAGGAGATGCTGTTGGTTCATTGATTGTGCAGGGCGGCTTACAGGCGACAGGTAGCCTAGTGGTTAGAGCTTTGGGCCAGCAACCAAAAAGTTGCTGATTCGAATCCCTGAGCTGACAAGGTAAAAATCTGTCGTTCTGCTCCTGAGCAAGGCAGTTAACCCACTGCTCCCCAGGCGCCGAAGTTAGCCTACAGTTAGCATAATGACTAAACAAAAACAGAATTTGTATTTGATTTTTACGTAGGCCCGGTGGAGAGAAGAAAACAGCCAGGCTAGCTCCCTCTTTTTATTATCCATCCCCTCAGATGTTTTATTCGTTCCCTCCTTATGTAGACTACCGTTAGAGCGTTGGGCCAGTAACCGAAAGGTTGCTGGATCGAATCCCCGAGCTGACAAGGTAAAAATCTGTTGATCTGCCCCTGAGCAAGGCAGTTAACCCACTGCTCCCCAGGCGCCGAAGACGTGGATGTTGATTATGTCAACCCCCCCGAACCTCTCTGATTCAGAGGGGTTGGGTTAAATGCGGAAGATACATTTCAGTTGAAGGCATTCAGTTGTACAACTGACTAGGTATCCCCCTTTCCTTTCAGTTGTATAACTGACTAGGTATCCCCCTTTCCTTTCAGTTGTATAACTGACTAGGTATCCCCCTTTCCTTTCAGTTGTATAACTGACTAGGTATCTCCCTTTCAGTTGTACAACTGACTAGGTATCCCCCTTTCCCTTTCAGTTGTACAACTGACTAGGTATCCCCCTTTCCTTTCAGTTGTACAACTGACTAGGTATCCCCCTTTCCTTTCAGTTGTACAACTGACTAGGTATCCCCCTTTCCTTTCAGTTGTATAACTGACTAGGTATCCCCCTTTCCCTTTCAGTTGTACAACTGACTAGGTATCCCCCTTTCCTTTCAGTTATACAACTGACTAGGTATCTCCCTTTCAGTTGTACAACTGACTAGGTATCCCCCTTTCCTTTCTGTTATACAACTGACTAGGTATCCCCCTTTCAGTTGTACAACTGACTAGGTATCCCCCTTTCCTTTCAGTTATACAACTGACTAGGTATCCCCCTTTCCTTTCAGTTGTACAACTGACTAGGTATCTCCCTTTCCCTTTCAGTTGTACAACTGACTAGGTATCCCCCTTTCCTTTCTGTTATACAACTGACTAGGTATCCCCCTTTCAGTTGTACAACTGACTAGGTATCCCCCTTTCCTTTCAGTTATACAACTGACTAGGTATCCCCCTTTCCTTTCAGTTATACAACTGACTAGGTATCCCCCTTTCAGTTGTACAACTGACTAGGTATCCCCCTTTCCTTTCAGTTGTATAACTGACTAGGTATCCCCCTTTCCTTTCAGTTGTACAACTGACTAGGTATCCCCCTTTCCTTTCAGTTGTACAACTGACTAGGTATCCCCCTTTCCTTTCAGTTGTACAACTGACTAGGTATCCCCCTTTCCTTTCAGTTGTACAACTGACTAGGTATCCCCCTTTCAGTTGTACAACTGACTAGGTATCCCCCTTTCCTTTCAGTTGTACAACTGACTAGGTATCCCCCTTTCCTTTCAGTTGTATAACTGACTAGGTATCTCCCTTTCCCTTTCAGTTATACAACTGACTAGGTATCCCCCTTTCCTTTCAGTTATACAACTGACTAGGTATCTCCCTTCCCTTTCTGTTATACAACTGACTAGGTATCCCCCTTTCCTTTCAGTTGTATAACTGACTAGGTATCCCCCTTTCCTTTCAGTTGTACAACTGACTAGGTATCCCCCTTTCCTTTCAGTTATACAACTGACTAGGTATCCCCCTTTCCTTTCAGTTGTATAACTGACTAGGTATCCCCCTTTCCTTTCAGTTGTATAACTGACTAGGTATCCCCCTTTCCTTTCAGTTGTATAACTGACTAGGTATCCCCCTTTCAGTTGTATAACTGACTAGGTATCCCCCTTTCAGTTGTATAACTGACTAGGTATCCCCCTTTCCTTTCAGTTATACAACTGACTAGGTATCCCCCTTTCCTTTCAGTTGTATAACTGACTAGGTATCCCCCTTTCCTTTCAGTTGTATAACTGACTAGGTATCCCCCTTTCAGTTGTATAACTGACTAGGTATCCCCCTTTCAGTTGTACAACTGACTAGGTATCCCCCTTTACCTTTCAGTTGTACAACTGACTAGGTATCCCCCTTTCCTTTCAGTTGTACAACTGACTAGGTATCCCCCTTTCCTTTCAGTTGTATAACTGACTAGGTATCCCCCTTTCAGTTGTACAACTGACTAGGTATCCCCCTTTCCTTTCAGTTGTACAACTGACTAGGTATCCCCCTTTCAGTTGTACAACTGACTAGGTATCCCCCTTTCCTTTCAGTTGTACAACTGACTAGGTATCCCCCTTTCCTTTCAGTTGTACAACTGACTAGGTATCCCCCTTTCCCTTTCAGTTGTACAACTGACTAGGTATCCCCCTTTCCCTTTCAGTTGTATAACTGACTAGGTATCCCCCTTTCCTTTCTGTTGTACAACTGACTAGGTATCCCCCTTTCCTTTCAGTTGTACAACTGACTAGGTATCCCCCTTTCCTTTCTGTTATACAACTGACTAGGTATCCCCCTTTCCTTTCAGTTGTACAACTGACTAGGTATCCCCCTTTCAGTTGTACAACTGACTAGGTATCCCCCTTTCCTTTCAGTTGTACAACTGACTAGGTATCCCCCTTTCAGTTGTACAACTGACTAGGTATCCCCCTTTCAGTTGTATAACTGACTAGGTATCCCCCTTTCAGTTGTACAACTGACTAGGTATCCCCCTTTCAGTTGTACAACTGACTAGGTATCCCCCTTTCAGTTGTATAACTGACTAGGTATCCCCCTTTCAGTTGTACAACTGACTAGGTATCCCCCTTTCAGTTGTATAACTGACTAGGTATCCCCCTTTCAGTTGTACAACTGACTAGGTATCCCCCTTTCCTTTCAGTTGTACAACTGACTAGGTATCCCCCTTTCAGTTGTACAACTGACTAGGTATCCCCCTTTCAGTTGTACAACTGACTAGGTATCCCCCTTTCCTTTCAGTTGTATAACTGACTAGGTATCCCCCTTTCCTTTCAGTTGTACAACTGACTAGGTATCCCCCTTTCAGTTGTACAACTGACTAGGTATCCCCCTTTCAGTTGTATAACTGACTAGGTATCCCCCTTTCAGTTGTACAACTGACTAGGTATCCCCCTTTCAGTTGTACAACTGACTAGGTATCCTCCTTTCCTTTCAGTTGTACAACTGACTAGGTATCCCCCTTTCCCTTTCAGTTGTATAACTGACTAGGTATCCCCCTTTCAGTTGTACAACTGACTAGGTATCCCCCTTTCCCTTTCAGTTGTACAACTGACTAGGTATCCCCCTTTCCCTTTCAGTTGTATAACTGACTAGGTATCCCCCTTTCCCTTTCAGTTGTACAACTGACTAGGTATCCCCCTTTCAGTTGTACAACTGACTAGGTATCCTCCTTTCCTTTCTGTTATACAACTGACTAGGTATCCTCCTTTCCTTTCAGTTGTATAACTGACTAGGTATCCCCCTTTCCTTTCAGTTGTACAACTGACTAGGTATCCCCCTTTCCTTTCAGTTGTACAACTGACTAGGTATCCCCCTTTCAGTTGTACAACTGACTAGGTATCCCCCTTTCAGTTGTATAACTGACTAGGTATCCCCCTTTCAGTTGTACAACTGACTAGGTATCCTCCTTTCCTTTCAGTTGTACAACTGACTAGGTATCCCCCTTTCCTTTCAGTTGTATAACTGACTAGGTATCCCCCTTTCCTTTCAGTTGTATAACTGACTAGGTATCCCCCTTTCCTTTCAGTTGTATAACTGACTAGGTATCCCCCTTTCAGTTGTATAACTGACTAGGTATCCCCCTTTCCTTTCAGTTGTACAACTGACTAGGTATCCCCCTTTCCTTTCTGTTGTATAACTGACTAGGTATCCCCCTTTCCTTTCAGTTGTATAACTGACTAGGTATCCCCCTTTCCTTTCAGTTGTACAACTGACTAGGTATCCCCCTTTCAGTTGTATAACTGACTAGGTATCCCCCTTTCAGTTGTATAACTGACTAGGTATCCCCCTTTCCTTTCAGTTGTACAACTGACTAGGTATCCCCCTTTCAGTTGTACAACTGACTAGGTATCCCCCTTTCCCTTTCAGTTGTATAACTGACTAGGTATCCCCCTTTCCTTTCAGTTGTACAACTGACTAGGTATCCCCCTTTCAGTTGTACAACTGACTAGGTATCCCCCTTTCAGTTGTATAACTGACTAGGTATCCCCCTTTCAGTTGTACAACTGACTAGGTATCCCCCTTTCCTTTCAGTTGTACAACTGACTAGGTATCCCCCTTTCAGTTGTATAACTGACTAGGTATCCCCCTTTCAGTTGTACAACTGACTAGGTATCCCCCTTTCCTTTCAGTTGTATAACTGACTAGGTATCCCCCTTTCAGTTGTATAACTGACTAGGTATCCCCCTTTCAGTTGTATAACTGACTAGGTATCCCCCTTTCAGTTGTATAACTGACTAGGTATCCCCCTTTCCCTTTACAACTGACTAGGTATCCCCCTTTCCTTTCAGTTGTATAACTGACTAGGTATCCCCCTTTCCTTTCAGTTGTACAACTGACTAGGTATCCCCCTTTCCTTTCAGTTGTATAACTGACTAGGTATCTCCCTTTCCTTTCAGTTGTACAACTGACTAGGTATCCCCCTTTCAGTTGTACAACTGACTAGGTATCCCCCTTTCCTTTCAGTTGTACAACTGACTAGGTATCCCCCTTTCAGTTGTACAACTGACTAGGTATCCCCCTTTCCTTTCAGTTGTACAACTGACTAGGTATCCCCCTTTCAGTTGTATAACTGACTAGGTATCCTCCTTTCCTTTCAGTTGTACAACTGACTAGGTATCCCCCTTTCAGTTGTACAACTGACTAGGTATCCCCCTTTCCTTTCAGTTGTACAACTGACTAGGTATCCCCCTTTCCTTTCAGTTGTACAACTGACTAGGTATCCTCCTTTCCTTTCTGTTATACAACTGACTAGGTATCCTCCTTTCCTTTCTGTTATACAACTGACTAGGTATCCCCCTTTCCTTTCAGTTGTATAACTGACTAGGTATCCCCCTTTCCTTTCTGTTATACAACTGACTAGGTATCTCCCTTTCCTTTCTGTTGTACAACTGACTAGGTATCCCCCTTTCCTTTCAGTTGTATAACTGACTAGGTATCCCCCTTTCCTTTCAGTTGTACAACTGACTAGGTATCCCCCTTTCCTTTCTGTTATACAACTGACTAGGTATCCCCCTTTCCTTTCAGTTGTACAACTGACTAGGTATCCCCCTTTCCCTTTCTGTTATACAACTGACTAGGTATCTCCCTTTCCCTTTCAGTTGTATAACTGACTAGGTATCCCCCTTTCCTTTCAGTTGTACAACTGACTAGGTATCCCCCTTTCCTTTCTGTTGTACAACTGACTAGGTATCCTCCTTTCAGTTGTACAACTGACTAGGTATCCCCCTTTCCTTTCTGTTGTATAACTGACTAGGTATCCCCCTTTCCTTTCTGTTGTACAACTGACTAGGTATCCTCCTTTCCTTTCAGTTGTATAACTGACTAGGTATCCCCCTTTCCTTTCTGTTGTACAACTGACTAGGTATCCTCCTTTCCTTTCAGTTGTACAACTGACTAGGTATCCCCCTTTCCTTTCTGTTGTACAACTGACTAGGTATCCTCCTTTCAGTTGTACAACTGACTAGGTATCCCCCTTTCCTTTCTGTTGTATAACTGACTAGGTATCCCCCTTTCCTTTCTGTTGTACAACTGACTAGGTATCCCCCTTTCCTTTCAGTTGTATAACTGACTAGGTATCCTCCTTTCCCTTTCAGTTATACAACTGACTAGGTATCCCCCTTTCCCTTTCTCATTACAGTCCCACTATGCCCGATAATATTTTGCAGTCTAAATGTAATTCTATTTAGTTAATGACATGCGTCAAATGGCGATGATCACTCAACAGTTTATTTCCAGTTTCAGTGTTTTCATATGCCTCCGAATCATACAGGAAAATAATAGTAATGGGTGTGAAAAACCACTCAAGTTGCAAATATGAGGCAACTAAGATGCACTAGGCAGGAAGTCCGTAAATAATTAACTGAATACAATTACATTTTCGGCTGCAAAATGTTATTGTCCATGTGGGAGCATCATAATAGCCTACAAATCAGAGGGAATGGATAAAAAAACACAGGGAATGGATTAGGTTGGCTGTTTTTTTCCATTTCAACATGACCCCTAAGGGGCTCCGTAGAATTTGAATAGCTTAGTAATAGAGATGTTTTTTTTTCTTCCCATAATTCATAGGGTGACACATGACCTTTAGCTATACGGAATATCTCACCACCGTGCGTTTCCATCTCCTTTACTCCTTTCTTGAGGACGCAGAGGGGCTGTCAACAGTTTAGTAAAATACATTACATGACCAAAAAGTATGTGGACATCTGCTCGTTGAACATCTCATTCCAAAATCATGGGCATTAATATGGAGTTGGTCCCCTCTCTGCTGCTATAACATCCTCCACTCTTCTGGGAAGGCTTTCCACTAGATGTTGGAACATTGCTTTGGGGACTTGCTTCCATTCAGCCACAAGAGCATTAGTGAGGTCGGGCATTGATGTTGGGCGATTAGGCCTGGCTCGCAGTCGGTGTTCCAATTCATCCCAAAGGTGTTCGATGGGGTTGAGGTCAGGGCTCTGTGCAGGCCAGTTAAGATCGGTGTAGAAGATGTTGACAAACCATTTCTGTATGGACCTCACTTTGTGCACGGGGGCATTGTCATGCTGAAACAGGAAAGAGCCTTCCCCAAACTGTTGCCACAAAGTTGAAAGCACAGAATCGTCTAGAATGCCATTGTATGCTGTAGCGTTAAGATTTCCCTTCACTGGAACTAAGGTGCCCAAACCATGAAAAACAGCCCAATACCATTGTTCCTCCTCCAACAAACTTTACAGATGGCACTATGCATTGGGGCAGGTAGCGTTCTCCTGGCACAGCCAAACCCAGATTCGTCCGTCGGGACTGCCAGAAGGTGATGTATGATTAATCTCCCCAGAGAATGCTTTTCCACTGCTCCAGAGTCCAATGGCGGCGAGCTTTACATCACTCCAGCCGACGCTTGCATTGTGCATGATGATCTTAGGCTTGTGTTGCGGCTGCTCGGCCATGGAAACCCATTTCATGAAGCTCCAGACGAACAGTTCTTGTGCCGACGTTGCTTCCAGAGGCAGTTTGGGAACTCGGTAGTGAGTGTCGCAACCGAGGACAGATGATTTTTACGCGCTACACGCTTCGGGCACTCGACAGTCCAATTCTGTGGCCTACCACTTTACGGCTGAGCCGTTGTTGCTCCTAGATGTTTCCACTTCACAATAACAGCACTTACAGTTGACCAAGCACCTCTAGTAAGGCAGAAATTTGACGAACTGACTTGTTGGAAAGGTGGCATCCTGTGACGATGCTATGTTGAAAGTCACTGAGCTCTTCAGTAAGGCCATTCTACTGTCAATGTTTGTCTATGGAGATTGCATGGCTGTGTGCTCGATTTAGTAGCATACCAGCATCATTGAAAAACATAATGGCGGGAAAGCAAGCTCCCTCCATTCGCTATTCGAGTACCAACAGATTACATATTTTTCCCCCTGCCTCTCTTCTTGCCCATTTGATAATGGGCCATTCTAAATCAACACTAATCTTACATATTAGTAAAGACAAGATTACGTTGAGAATAGTCTGCTGGGTGAAAATGTGATCAGTTGATGAGAGAACAGCTGTGCAGCCTGAGGCAAGGATCAGAGAGCAAGCTTTTTTCACAACCTTCTGAAATCATCAATATCCTGTAGTCGCATCATGCAGCCCATATATGTGTAGATCTCTAACACATTCTAAGGTTTGTATCGTTCACAACTAAAGTTGCCAATTAACTCTAAATATACCATATAGGACCTGTTTCAAATGATCACTTTTACAACATACAGCATACAACATACAGTAGCCACTTCATATGTGCTCTCACTCCGGAATGGGAAAAATGTCCTTTCTATTTTATTCAACTGAGTTCAGTTATATTCTTCTTACTGTAAAATCCTATAATATAAAATAATGGCACAGGATTTAGAAGCGTATGTCAGCCAGATGAACAAGCCTACAGCCAAGGTCATGGAGGATCACTGGGCTCCCGAGTGGCGCAGCGGTCTAAGGCACTGCATCTCAGTGCTAGAGGCAGCACTACACCCTGGTTCGAATCCAGGCTGTATCACTACCGGCCGTGATTGGGAGTCCAATAGGGCAGCACACAATTTTACCACCTGTAGTGACTTCACTGGTACTCAGATACCCATAATAACGCTCAACTATTTTACAATCTCCAACGTTTTGGACCATCAAGTGTTTTTCAACCAACTGCCTGATGATCAACCAAATGTAATCGATTGTTAAGTTTAGTTGCAGTGAAGTTACACAGTTGAAATAGCAACCGTTTATTGTGTTCTCCTGCTGATCAAAGCCTGCTACTGCCTGGTCTTAGACAGGGAGGAAATCACAGATCTGTTCAAGGCTGGGTGACTAACAACATCATAGGGATTTGATATCACTGCACAGATTAGATAGGGAGGAAATCACAGATCTGTTAAAGGCTGGGTGACGAACAACATCATAGTGATTTGATATCACTGCACAGATTAGATAGGGAGGAAATCACAGATCTGTTAAAGGCTGGGTGACGAACAACATCATAGTGATTTGATATCACTGCACAGATTAGATAGGGAGGAAATCACAGATCTGTTAAAGGCTGGGTGACAAACAACATCATAGTGATTTGATATCACTGCACAGATTAGATAGGGAGGAAATCACAGATCTGTTAAAGGCTGGGTGACGAACAACATCATAGTGATTTGATATCACTGCACAGATTAGATAAACTACTGAAATAAATCATGTTTGTTCGTGGTTTGTTTATTTAACATTTATTTATTATAAATGTTGTCTGTTTATGGGTCTAAATGTTGTCTGTTTATGGGTCTAAATGTCTGTTTATGAGTCTAAATGTTGTCTGTTTATGGGTCTAAATGTTGATTTGTTTATGGGTCTAAATGTTGATTTGTTTATGGGTCTAAATGTTGTTTGTTTATGGGTCTAAATGTTGTCTGTTTATGGGTCTAAATGTTGTCTGTTTATGGGTCTAAATGTTGTCTGTTTATGGGTCTAAATGTTGTCTGTTTATGGATCTAAATGAAAGGGTTAGCAACACATTTATCCCATGCTTATCAACGTGGCTTTAAAGACACCTGGAAGAGTTTTACCACTCACAGCGTTTCTCCTCTTACCTCCCGGGACGCCAACAGCAAAGGACTCTGGGAGGGAGGAGGCTTTGTGCATTAATCATTCTATCGCTGTTGGTTATATGTTCTTCAATAGAATGCTGAATTGAAGCTAGAATATAATATTTTGTATTGTTCTATGATTATTAATCATGTTTATTTTATTCATATGACCAAAACACGCATTATTCAGTGGAATTGTACATGGACTTTAAGTCAATTGTTGAGAAATGGTTTTATAACATCAGCCAGCCCAGCAGAGACGATGACTCATTCAATCATTTGCTGTGGTTTTGCTGAATGGTGAGTCACATGGTGAGGTCACATGGTGAGGTCCCATTCTGTGTGTGTTTGTGCCATGGACTTCTTTGTCTGTCATTGCCTTTTCATCAAATGTGAAATAACGTGTGTGTGTGTGTGTGTGTGTGTGTGTGTGTGTGTGTGTGTGTGTGTGTGTGTGTGTGTGTGTGTGTGTGTGTGTGTGTGTGTGTTAGTTGTCAGTGCTCAGGGTCTCCAGGCTAAAGACAGGACCGGCTCCAGTGACCCCTACGTGACCATTCAGGTGGGGAAGACCAAGAAAAGAACCAAGACCATCTATGGAAACCTCAACCCTGTCTGGGAGGAGACGTTCAACTTGTAAGGCGTCTCATACCTTCTCTCTTTACCCTCCTCTTCACCCTACTCCTCTTCACATTCTTCCTTCCCTCCTCCTCTTCACATTCTCCCTTACCTCCTCCTTCACCCTCCTCCTCTTCACATTCTCCCTTACCTCCTCCTTCACCCTCCTCCTCTTCACATTCTCCCTTCCCTCCTCCTCTTCACATTCTCCCTTACCTCCTCCTTCACCCTCCTCCTCTTCACATTCTCCATTCCCTCCTCCCCTTCACCCTCCTGCTCTTCACATTCTCCCTTCCCTCCTCCTTCCACCCTCCTCCTCTTCAACCTCATCTTTACCCTCCTCCTCTTTACCCTCCTCCTCTCCCCCTCCTCTTTACCCTCCTCTTTACCCTCCTCCTCTTTACCCTCTTCCTCTTTACCTTCCTATTTACTCTCCCCCTCTTTATCCTCCTCTTTACCCTCCTCCTCTTCACCCTTCTCTTCACCCTTCTCCTCCTCTCCTCCTCCTCTTCTCCCCCTCCTCTTACTCTCCTCTTTACCCTCCTTTCCCCCCTCCTCTTCACCTTCATTCTCCCCTTCTCCTCCTCCTCTTTACCCTCCTCTTCACCCTCCTCCTCTCTACCCTCCTCTTCCCCTTCTCCGCTTCTTCACGCTCCTCTTCTCCTCTTCCTCCTCTTTACCCTCCCCCCTTCTTCAACCTCCTCCTCTTCATCCTCCTCCTCCCCTTCTACTCCTCCTCTTCACCCTCCTCCTCTTTACCCTCCTCCTCCTCTTCACTCCCTCCTCCACCTCCTCTTACCACCTCCTCCTCCATCTCCTCTCTCCTCCTATGTGTGTCGATATCAGTGAAATTTGAGTCATAAATTGTCAGTTCTTAATGAACAGTATAATAAAGCCAGCAGCCTACCACCCTGCATCCCACTGCTGGTTTGCTTCTGAAGCTAAGCAGGGTTGGTCCTGGTCAGTCCCTGGATGGGAGACCAGGTGTTGCTGGAAGTGGTGTTGGAGGGTCAGTACTAGGCACTCTTTCCTCTGGTCTAAAAAAATATCAAAATACCCCAGGGCAGTGATTGGGGACCCTGTGTAGGGTGCTGTCTTTCAGATGGGATGTTAAACAGGTGTCCTGACTCTCTGTGATCATTAAAAGACCCCATGGCACTTATTGTAAGAGTAGGGGTGGTAACCCCGGTGTCCTAGTTAAATTCCCAACCATACCATCACGGTCATCTAATCACCCCCAGTTTACAATTGGCTCATTCATCCCCTTCCTCTCCCCAGTAACTATTCCCCAGGTCGTTGCTGTAAATGAGAATGTGTTCTCAGTCAACTTACCTGGTAAAATAATGGATAAATATTTGTTATTTTTTAAAAGGTACCTAAACCGTTAATCTTCCCTGTCCCTACTCCTCTTCAGTGAGTGCCACAACACGTCGGAGCGTATCAAGCTGCGTGTTTGGGACGAGGACGATGACATCAAGTCCAGGGTGAAACAGCGACTCAAGAGGGAGTCCGATGACTTCCTGGGTCAGAGCATCATCGAGGTCAGAACCCTCAGCGGAGAGATGGACGTCTGGTACAACCTGGGTACGGAGTCACATACAGTACCTAGCTAACTACCTGGGTACGGAGTCACATACAGTAGCCTACCTAACAACCTACCTGGGTACGGAGTCACATACAGTACCTACCTAACAACCTACCTGGGTACGGAGTCACATACAGTATCTACCTAACAACCTACCTGGGTACGGAGTCACATACAGTAGCCTACCTAACAACCTACCTGGGTACGGAGTCACATACAGTAGCCTACCTAACAACCTACCTGGGTACGGAGTCACATACAGCACCTAACAACCTACCTGGGTACGGAGTCACATACAGTACCTAGCTAACAACCTGGGTACGGAGTCACATACAGTACCTAGCTAACAACCTACCTGGGTACGGAGTCACATACAGTACCTAGCTAACAACCTGGGTACGGAGTCACATACAGTACCTAGCTAACAACCTACCTGGGTACGGAGTCACATACAGTACCTAGCTAACAACCTACCTGGGTACGGAGTCACATACAGTACCTAGCTAACAACCTACCTGGGTACGGAGTCACATACAGTACCTAGCTAACAACCTACCTGGGTACGGAGTCACATACAGTACCTACCTAACAACCTACCTGGGTACGGAGTCACATACAGTACCTAGCTAACAACCTACCTGGGTACGGAGTCACATACAGTACCTAGCTAACAACCTACCTGGGTACGGAGTCACATACAGTACCTAGCTAACAACCTACCTGGGTACGGAGTCACATACAGTACCTAGCTAACAACCTACCTGGGTACGGAGTCACATACAGTACCTACCTAACAACCTACCTGGGTACGGAGTCACATACAGTACCTAGCTAACAACCTGGGTACGGAGTCACATACAGTACCTAGCTAACAACCTGGGTACGGAGTCACATACAGTACCTAGCTAACAACCTGGGTACGGAGTCACATACAGTACCTACCTAACAACCTACCTGGGTACGGAGTCACATACAGCACCTAACAACCTACCTGGGTACGGAGTCACATACAGCACCTAACAACCTACCTGGGTACGGAGTCACATACAGTACCTAACAACCTGGGTACGGAGTCACATACAGTACCTAGCTAACAACCTGGGTACGGAGTCACATACAGTACCTACCTAACAACCTACCTGGGTACGGAGTCACATACAGTACCTACCTAACAACCTACCTGGGTACGGAGTCACATACAGTACCTAGCTAACAACCTGGGTACGGAGTCACATACAGTACCTAGCTAACAACCTACCTGGGTACGGAGTCACATACAGTACCTACCTAACAACCTGGGTACGGAGTCACATACAGTACCTACCTAACAACCTACCTGGGTACGGAGTCACATACAGTACCTAGCTAACAACCTGGGTACGGAGTCACATACAGTACCTAGCTAACAACCTGGGTACGGAGTCACATACAGTACCTAGCTAACAACCTGGGTACGGAGTCACATACAGTACCTAGCTAACAACCTACCTGGGTACGGAGTCACATACAGTACCTACCTAACAACCTACCTGGGTACGGAGTCACATACAGCACCTAACAACCTACCTGGGTACGGAGTCACATACAGCACCTAACAACCTACCTGGGTACGGAGTCACATACAGTACCTAGCTAACAACCTGGGTACGGAGTCACATACAGTACCTAGCTAACAACCTACCTGGGTACGGAGTCACATACAGTACCTAGCTAACAACCTACCTGGGTACGGAGTCACATACAGTACCTACCTAACAACCTACCTGGGTACGGAGTCACATACAGCACCTACCGCTCTGTGTGTTTTTTGGAGGAGGTCTGTGCGTGTGTTTTTTGGAGGAGGTCTGTGCGTGTGTTTTTTGGAGGAGGTCTGTGCGTGTGTTTTTTGGAGGAGGTCTGTGCGTGTGTTTTTGAGGAGGAGGTCTGTGCGTGTGTTTTTTGGAGGAGGTCTGTGCGTGTGTTTTTTGGAGGAGGTCTGTGCGTGTGTTTTTTGGAGGAGGTCTGTGCGTGTGTTTTTGAGGAGGAGGTCTGTGCGTGTGTTTTTTGGAGGAGGTCTGTGCGTGTGTTTTTGTATGTATGTGTGGCACGTGTGTGTATGTGTGTGTAGGTGTGCGTGTGTGTGGTGCATGGTCAACCAAGTTCAGTTATATTCTTCTTCGCTATTTTAACAGGAACTGACAAATCTTATTCAAATCTGTTCATTTACACCCCCAGGAAGAATGAGACTTTAAAAAAAAAAAAAAAAAAAACATTTTCTGACAAGCTAGCACTTAGATCTGGTTATTTTCACATTTTCATAAATTCTTTGAATGTTTGGGAATAACGTATATTAAGGCATTTGTGAAAATTCTATAGCAATATAGAGTGGGATTGTGGCTGTGGTGTTTGGACAATCAATAGACACTGCAGTAAATACAACCTAATAAAACCATCTGTCTCGTCCAGGACCGGAGTCTACACAGACCGGTGTGCTATAGTCAATCAGAGTTACAGTAGGCCTTTATACAAACAAGCCATTTGCCACACGGTCCTGCCATCATTCACTTTGAACTGGACTGTGTGTCTTTGTCTGTCCGTCTACATGCATGTGTCTGTCTGTCTGTCTGTCTGTCTGTCTGCCTGTCTGTCTGTCTGTCTGTCTGTCTGTCTGTCTGTCTGTCTGTCTGTCTGTCTGTCTGTCTGTATATCTGACAGTGTGTATCTGTATCTGACAGGGTGTATCTGTGTGTCTCTATCTGACAGTGTGTGTCTCTATCTGACAGTGTGTGTCTGTGTGTCTCTATCTGACAGTGTGTATCTGTGTGTCTCTATCTGACAGTGTGTATCTGTGTGTCTCTATCTGACAGTGTGTATCTGTGTGTCTCTATCTGACAGTGTGTGTCTCTATCGGACAGTGTGTATCTGTGTGTCTCTATCTGACAGTGTGTATCTGTGTGTCTCTATCTGACAGTGTGTGTCTGTATCTGACAGTGTGTGTCTGTATCTGACAGTGTGTGTCTGTATCTGACAGTGTGTGTCTCTATCTGACAGTGTGTGTCTGTATCTGACAGTGTGTGTCTGTATCTGACAGTGTGTATCTGTGTGTCTCTATCTGACAGTGTGTGTCTGTATCTGACAGTGTGTGTCACTATCTGACAGTGTGTATCTCTATCTGACAGTGTGTATCTCTATCTGACAGTGTGTGTCTCTATCTGACAGTGTGTGTCTCTATCTGACAGTGTGTGTCTCTATCTGACAGTGTGTGTCTGTATCTGACAGTGTGTATCTGTGTGTCTCTATCTGACAGTGTGTGTCTCTATCTGACAGTGTGTGTCTGTATCTGACAGTGTGTATCTGTGTGTCTCTATCTGACAGTGTGTGTCTGTATCTGACAGTGTGTGTCTGTATCTGTGTGTCTGTATCTGACAGTGTGTATCTGTGTGTCTCTATCTGACAGTGTGTATCTGTGTGTCTCTATCTGACAGTGTGTGTCTGTATCTGACAGTGTGTGTCTGTATCTGTGTGTCTGTATCTGACAGTGTGTATCTGTGTGTCTCTATCTGACAGTGTGTATCTCTGTGTCTCTATCTGACAGTGTGTGTCTGTATCTGACAGTGTGTGTCTCTATCTGACAGTGTGTATCTCTATCTGACAGTGTGTATCTGTGTGTCTCTATCTGACAGTGTGTGTCTGTATCTGACAGTGTGTGTCTGTATCTGACAGTGTGTATCTGTGTGTTTCTCCCTACAGAGAAGAGGACTGATAAGTCAGCAGTGTCTGGGGCCATCAGGTTACAGATTAGTGTGGAGATTGAAGGGGAGGAGAAAGTAGCACCGTACCACGTTCAGTACACCAGCCTGCACGAGGTAACACACCACGTTCAATACACCAGCATGTACGATGTAACACACCACGTTCAATACACCAGCCTGTACGAGGTAACACACCACGTTCAATACACCAGCCTGCATGAGGTAACACACCACATTCAATACACCAGCCTGTACGAGGTAACACACCACGTTCAATACACCAGTCTGCATGAGGTAACACACCACGTTCAATACACCAGCCTGTACGAGGTAACACACCACATTCAATACACCAGCCTGCATGAGGTAACACACCACGTTCAATACACCAGCCTGTACGATGTAACACACCACATTCAATACACCAGCCTGCATGAGGTAACACACCACGTTCAATACACCAGCCTGTACGAGGTAACACACCACATTCAATACACCAGCCTGCATGAGGTAACACACCACGTTCAATACACCAGCCTGTACGAGGTAACACACCACATTCAATACACCAGCCTGCACGAGGTAACACACCATATTCAGTACACCAGCCTATACGATGTAACACACACCATCCACGTTGTATGTTTATACACACACAACTGACTACACACAGCATATAAACAGATACGGAAGCTGTTTGTCTCTCCCCTCCCAGAACATGTTCCACTACTCTACTGACGTGCTGGGTCAAGGGGTGGTGAAGGTGCCTGTTGCCTATGGAGACGATGCATGGAAGGTCTACTTTGATGAGGTGCTGCAGGATATCGTAGATGAATTCGCCATGCGCTACGGTGTCGAGTCCATCTACCAGGCCATGACGTGAGTCTGCTGGGAACTCTGTGTGTGTGTGTGTGTGTGTGTGTGTGTGTGTGTGTGTGTGTGTGTGTGTGTGTGTGTGTGTGTGTGTGTGTGTGTGTGTGTGTGTGTGTGTGTGTGTGTGTGTGTGGGTGGGTGGGTGGGTGGGTGGGTGGGTGGGTGGGTGGGTGGGTGGGTGTGGGTGTGTTCGTGTTCAGTTTATTTTCACTGTTCCAATCTTCTACGACAGGGGACTCTGTCGTAGAAGATTGACGACGAGGTCCGGACTGCTGCTGGTTCTCTGTTCTACCTGATAATGAATCGCACCCACCTGGTGTTCCAAGTCTAAATCAGTCCCTGATAAGAGGGGAACAATGAGAAAAAGCTTCCAGGTTTAAGTTCAGATGGTTCCGTTATAAAAGTCTCACTTTGGATAGAACCAGATAGTGTTGCGATGGCGTCTGCAGTCATGAGCCCCGTGCAGATTGGTTTATCTTTTAATGAGAAATGATGACACGGTTGGCGTGACAATTGTCCAGGACTTCCGAGGTTAATACATCGATCACACGTCTCAGTGCGGACCACAGGAGGTTGGTGGCATGTTAATTGGGGAGGACGGGCTCGTGGTAGTGGACGGAGTGGAATGGAATCAAATACATCAAACAGATGGTTTCCATGGTTTCCATGTGTTTGATACCATTCCATTTGCTCCGTTCCAGCCATTATTATGAGCCCGTCCTCCCCTCACCAGCCTCCACTGGTCTGGACCTGTCACTCACACACATTTCTACATATGCACACACGTGCCACTACAGAGACAGTCAGGATTTAATTGCTCATCTGTCATTATGTGACTTTTAGGAGATGGCACGCATTCTTATTCTCTCTCTCTCTCTCTCTCTCTCTCTCTCTCTCTCTCTCTCTCTCTCTCTCTCTCTCCTCCCTCTCTCGGTCTCTCTCCCTCTCTCTTCCCCCTCTCTCTCTCTCTCTCTCTCTCTCTCTCCCTCTCTCCTCTGCCCTCCCTCTTTCTTTTTCTCGGTCTCTCTCTCTCTCTCTCTCTCTCTCTCTCTCTCTCTCTCTCTCTCTCTATCTCTCTCCTCTTCCCTCCCTCTCTCTTTCGGTCTCTCTCTCTCTCCTCCTCCTTCCCTCTCTCTTTCTCTTGGTCTCTCTCTCTCTCTCCCTCTCTCCCTCTCTCCTCCCTCCCTTTCTCTTTCTCTCGGTCTCTCTCTCCCTCTCTCCTCTCTCTTTTTCTCATTCTCTCTGTCCTCCTCCCTCTCTCTTTCTCTCGGTCTCTCTCCCCCTCTCCTCCTCCTCCCTCCCTTTATCTTTCTCTCTCCCCTCCCCTCTCTCTCTCTCTCTCCCCCACTCTATCTCTCTCCAGTCACTTTGCCTGTCTGTCCTCTAAGTACATGTTGTCTGGTATTCCTGCTGTGATGAGTACTTTGTTGGCCAACATCAACGCCTTCTACGCCCATCCTACGGCCATCACCAACGTCTCCGCATGTGACCGCTTCAATGCCTCCAACTTCGGGGTAAGATGCACACATATACACACACACACGCACACAACACAGCGACTACACACAACTACACACAAAATCTTACGTACCATATTGTCCTCTACCTCTTGTGTTGGTACGTCATAGTGTGTTTGTGTTGGTACGTCATAGTGTGTTTGTGTTGGTACGTCATGGTGTGTTTGTGTTGGTACGTCATGGTGTGTTTGTGTTGGTACGTCATAGTGTGTTTGTGTTGGTACGTCATAGTGTGTTTGTGTTGGTACGTCATGGTGTGTTTGTGTTGGTACGTCATAGTGTGTTTGTGTTGGTACGTCATGGTGTGTTTGTGTTGGTACGTCATAGTGTGTTTGTGTTGGTACGTCATGGTGTATTTGTGTTGGTACGTCATGGTGTGTTTGTGTTGGTACGTCATAGTGTGTTTGTGTTGGTACGTCATGGTGTGTTTGTGTTGGTACGTCATGGTGTGTTTGTGTTGGTACGTCATAGTGTGTTTGTGTTGGTACGTCATGGTGTGTTTGTGTTGGTACGTCATGGTGTGTTTGTGTTGGTACGTCATGGTGTGTTTGTGTTGGTACGTCATGGTGTGTTTGTGTTGGTACGTCATGGTGTGTTTGTGTTGGTACGTCATGGTGTGTTTGTGTTGGTACGTCATGGTGTGTTTGTGTTGGTACGTCATGGTGTGTTTGTGTTGGTACGTCATGGTGTGTTTGTGTTGGTACGTCATGGTGTGTTTGTGTTGGTACGTCATGGTGTGTTTGTGTTGGTACGTCATGGTGTGTTTGTGTTGTTACGTCATAGTGTATTTGTGTTGGTACGTCATGGTGTGTTTGTGTTGGTACGTCATAGTGTGTTTGTGTTGGTACGTCATGGTGTGTTTGTGTTGGTACGTCATGGTGTGTTTGTGTTGGTACGTCATAGTGTGTTTGTGTTGGTACGTCATAGTGTGTTTGTGTTGGTACGTCATGGTGTGTTTGTGTTGGTACGTCATGGTGTGTTTGTGTTGGTACGTCATGGTGTGTTTGTGTTGGTACGTCATGGTGTGTTTGTGTTGGTACGTCATGGTGTGTTTGTGTTGGTACGTCATGGTGTGTTTGTGTTGGTACGTCATGGTGTATTTGTGTTGGTACGTCATGGTGTGTTTGTGTTGGTACGTCATGGTGTGTTTGTGTTGGTACGTCATGGTGTGTTTGTGTTGGTACGTCATGGTGTGTTTGTGTTGGTACGTCATGGTGTGTTTGTGTTGGTACGTCATGGTGTGTTTGTGTTGGTACGTCATGGTGTGTTTGTGTTGGTACGTCATGGTGTGTTTGTGTTGGTACGTCATGGTGTGTTTGTGTTGTTACGTCATAGTGTGTTTTTTGTTATTTGTCACATGCACGGAATACAACTGGTGTAGACTTAACCGTGAAATTCTTACTTACGACCCCTTCCCAACGATGCAGAGTTAAATAATAATAATAATAAAGAAAATATGTTAAACTAGGAATAAAATACACAAAAATTGATATATATATACAGTCAGTATCAGATCAATGTGGAGCTATATACAGGGAGTACCAGTACCAGATCAATGTGGAGCTATATACAGGAAGTACCAGATCAATGTGGAGCTATATACAGGGAGTACCAGTACCAGATCAATGTGGAGCTATATACAGGAAGTACCAGATCAATGTGGAGATATATACAGGGAGTACCAGTACCAGATCAATGTGAAGCTATATACAGGAAGTACCAGATCAATGTGGAGATATATACAGGGAGTACCAGTACCAGATCAATGTGCAGCTATATACAGGAAGTACCAGATCAATGTGGAGATATATACAGGGAGTACCAGTACCAGATCAATGTGGAGCTATATACAGGAAGTACCAGATCAATGGGGGGATATATACAGGGAGTACCAGTACCAGATCAATGTGGAGCTATATACAGGAAGTACCAGATCAATGGGGAACTATATACAGGGAGTACCAGTACCAGATCAATGTGGAGCTATATGCAGGAAGTACCAGATAAATGGGGAGCTATATACAGGGAGTACCAGTACCAGATCAATGTGGAGCTATATACAGGGAGTACCAGATCAATGTGGAGCTATATACAGGGAGTACCAGGACCAGATCAATGTGGAGCTATATACAGGAAGTACCAGTACCAGATTAATGTGAAGCTATATACAGGGAGTACCAGTACCAGATCAATGTGGAGCCAAATACAGGAAGTACCAGATCAATGTGGAGCTATATACATGGAGTACCAGTACCAGATCAATGTGGAGCTATATACAGGAAGTACCAGATCAATGTGGAACTATATACAGGGAGTACCAGTACCAGATCAATGTGGAGCCAAATACAGGAAGTACCAGATCAATGTGGAGCTATATACAGGGAGTACCAGTACCAGATCAATGTGCAGGGATACGAGCTGTAAAGGCAGGTTAAAGTGACTAGGCATCAGGATAGATAATAATAAGATATTTGAGGTAGACATGAACATGAAGGCAGGGTAAAGTGACTAGACATCAGGATAGATAATAATAAGGTATTTGAGGTAGATATGTACATGAAGGAAGGGTAAAGTGACTAGGCATCAGGATAGATAATAAGATATTTGAGGTAGATGTGTAAATGAAGGCAGGGTAAAGTGACTAGACATCACGATAGATAATAAGGTATTTGAGGTAGATATGTACATGAAGGCAGGGTAAAGTGACTAGGCATCAGGATAGATAATAAGGTATTTGAGGTAGATATGTACATGAAGGCAGGGTAAAGTGACTAGGCATCAGGATAGATAATAATACGATATTTGAGGTAGACATGCACATGAAGACAGGGTCGACCCGCTCCACTACAGCCCCGTTGATGTGGTGCTCTCCCTCGTTTCCTGTAGTCCACGATCACCACACTGCCAGGTCACTGACTTCCTTCCTGTAGGCTGACTCATCGCCATCGGTGATCAGTCGGTAGGATTACTAACGTCTGTGTTAGCCTTAAGATCGGTGAGATGTACACAGCAACATGACCACAGCATAATACCCAGGGTACGTATTATCTACACAGTCTCAAGAGTAGGAGTGCTGTAATATGAACAGAGGAAACCTGCACTCCCACTCTGAGATGTGTTTTGAATGTGAGCCCAGTCTTAACCAAATGAGAGAGCCCAGAAGCAGCCAGAGGCCAGTCTTAATGGCCCCTGGGATTCCAGCCAACAGCACTAGTAGTGCCACCGCGATGGAGATGGATATCCATTTTGTCTCCGCCACCGGCTCTGTCCCCTGCCAGTCGCAGTCAGACGACTGTGATTTATGAGCGACTGGCTGGCTGCTGGCAGCGTGTACTCAATCTAATGGGCCCAGGGACTCACTAGTGTTACTATAGGCTAAGGGTATGACACTCTCTTTCTGGGTTGCCAGGTTGGTGATAGCCTGTCTGTGTTTCCCTACTGACTAAGGTTAGATTATGTTTTAGATTGGTAATCCTGAATTTTTTTTCTACCGACTATGTTGAGATGGAGTTGCCAAGTTCGTGACAGCCTGTGTTTCCCTACTGACTATAGTTAGAGTTGGTTGCCAGATTGGCCATCCTTTTTTCCCTGTTGACTATAATGAGTTGGTTGCCAGATTGGCTATCCTTTTTTTCCTGTTGACTATAATGAGTTGGTTGCCAGATTGGCTATCCTTTTTTTCCTGTTGACTATAATGAGTTGGTTGCCAGATTGGCCATCCTTTTTTCCCTGTTGACTATAATGAGTTGGTTGCCAGATTGGCTATCCTTTTTTCCTGTTGACTATAATGAGTTGGTTGCCAGATTGGCTATCCTTTTTTTCCTGTTGACTATAATGAGTTGGTTGCCAGATTGGCTATCCTTTTTTTTTCCTGATGACTATAATGAGTGTGTTGCCAGATAGGTGAGAGCCTGCACTGCTCACCCTGTACCAGGTCCAAATCGCCAACACTTGGAAGAGAACGAGACGGCGATATAGAGGCCGACGTACGGGTACCCTGATGAAACTACGACGGCGTGTAAATAATCCGCCTGCCTCTACCCTCTTTTCTATTGCCGAATGTACAATCATTGGAGAACAAACTGGAACGAGCTCCGTTCAAGACTATCCTATCAACGGGACGTGGAGAACTGTAGTATCCAATGTTTCTCTGAAACTTGGCTGAACAAGGACAAATATTCTAGCTGGTTTTTCTATGCATCGGCAGGACAGAACGGCAGTGTCGGGTAAGCTCAAGGGGGGTGGTGTGTGTCGCTTTATTAACAACAGCTGGTGCGCAATCTCTAATATTAAGGCAGGAAGTCTTTAGGTTTTGCTCGACTGAGTTAGAATACCTCATGATAAGCTGTAGACCATACTATTTACCAAGAGAGTTTTCATCTATAGTTTTCGTAGCTGTCTATTTATCACCACAAAACGATGCTTGCACTAAGACCGCACTCAACGAGCTGTTTAAGGCCATAAACAAACAAGAAAATGCTCATCCAGAGGCGGCACGCCTAGTGGCCAGTGATTTTAATGCAGAAATTCTGAAATACATCTTAACTAATTTTTACCAGAATGTCACCTGTGCAACTAGAGGCGAAAAAACTTCTAGATCGCATATAGTCTACACACAGAGACACATACAAAACTCTAGATCGCATATAGTCTACACACAGAGACACATACAAAACTCAAGATCACATATAGTCTACAAACAGAGACACATACAAAACTCTTAATCACCGATAGTCTACACACAGAGACACATACAAACCTCTCCCTCGCCCTCCATTTGGCAAATCTGACCATAACTCTATCCTCCTGATTCCTGCTTACAAGCAAAAACTCAAACAGGAAGTATCAGTGACACACTCAATATGGAAGTGGTCCGATAAAACAGATGCTAATCTACAGGACCACATCATTTCCTGGCTTTATTAATAAGTGCGTCGACAACATCATCTCCACAGTAACCATACGTACGTACATATCCCAACCAGAAGCCATGGATTAAAGGCAATATCCACACTGCGCTAAAGGTTAGAGGTGCCGTTTCCAAGGAGCGGGACACTAACCCGGACGCTTATAAGAAATCCCGCTTCGCCCTCCGATGAACCATCAGACAGGAAAAGCATCAATGCAGGACTAAGATCGAATCCTACTACATCGGCTAAGACATCCGTTGGATGCGTCAGGGATATCATTGTTTACAAAGGGAATCCCAGTCGTGAGCTGCCCAGTGACGTCAGCCTACCAGATGACCTACAGTAAATGCCTTCTATGCTCGTGTCGAGGCAAGCAACACTGAACCATGCTTGAGAGCACCAGCTGTTCTGGATGACTGTGTGATCATGCTCTCTGTAGCCGATGTAAGACCTTTAAACAGGTCAATATTCACAAGGCCGCAGGGCCGGATGGATTACCAGGATGCATACTCATGCGCTGACCAGCTGGCAAGTGTCCTCACTGACATTTCCCAGTCTGTAAAAACAACATGTTTCAAGCAGACCACCATAGTCCCTGTACCCAAGAATGCCAAGGTCACACCGTAGGCTGGTCATGGCTCACATCAACACCATCATCCCAGACACCCTGAACCCACTACAATTCACGTACCGGAATCTCTGTTTAGGCTGGTTGGTATTTATTCCTCTACCAGTTTATCTCTTTTCCTCTATGTCTAAATTCTCTCTCTCTCTCAATTCAATTCAATTCAATTCAATTATACAAAAGTAATATAATATACAAAATATACAAAAGTTAAATGAATTAATTAAAAATTAACAGTAAACATTACACATACAGAAGTTTCAAAACAATAAAGGCATCACAAATGTCATATTGTATATATACAGTGTTGTAACAATGTACAAATGGTTAAAGTACACAAGGGAAAATAAATAAGCATAAATATGGGTTGTATTTACAATGGTGTTTGTTCTTCACTGGTTGCCCTTTTCTTGTGGCAACAGGTCACAAATCTTGCTGCTGTGATTTGCACACTGTGGAATTTCACCCAGTAGATATGGGAGTTTATCAAAATTGGATTTGTTTTCGAATTCTTTGTGGGTCTGTGTGATCTGAGGGAAATATGTGTCTCTAATATGGTCATACATTTGGCAGGAGGTTAGGAAGTGCAGCTCAGTTTCCACCTCATTTTGTGAGCAGTGAGCACATAGCCTGTCTTCTCTTGAGAGCCATGTCTGCCTACGGCGGCCTTTCTCAATAGCAAGGCTATGCTCACTGAGTCTGTACATAGTCAAAGCTTTCCTTAAGTTTGGGTCAGTCACAGTGGTCAGGTATTCTGCCACTGTGTACTCTCTGTTTAGGGCCAAATAGCATTCTAGTTTGCTCTGTTTTTTTGTTAATTCTTTCCAATGTGTCAAGTAATTATCTTTTTGTTTTCTCATGATTTGGTTGGGTCTAATTGTGCTGTTATCCTGGGGCTCTGTGGGGTGTGTTTGTGTTTGTGAACAGAGCCCTAGGACCAGCTTGCTTAGGGGACTCTTCTCCAGGTTCATCTCTCTGTAGGTGATGGCTTTGTTATGGAAGGTTTGGGAATCGCTTCCTTTTAGGTGGTTGTAGAATTTAACGGCTCTTTTCTGGATTTTGATAATTAGTGGGTATCGGCCTAATTCTGCTCTGCATGCATTATTTGGTGTTCTACGTTGTACACTGAGGATATTTTTGCAGAATTCTGCATGCAGAGTCTCAATTTGGTGTTTGCCCCATTTTGTGAAGTCTTGGTTGGTGAGAGGACCCCAGACCTCACAATCATAGAGCAATGGGCTCTATGACTGATTCAAGTATTTTTAGCCAGATCCTAATTGGTATGTTGAAATTTATGTTCCTTTTGATGGCATAGAATGCCCTTCTTGCCTTGTCTCTCAGATCGTTCATAGCTTTGTGGAAGTTACCTGTGGCGCTGATGTTTAGGCCGAGGTATGTATAGTTTTTTGTGTGCTCTAGGGCAACAGTGTCTAGATGGAATTTGTGGTCCTGGCGACTGGACCTTTTTTGGAACACCATTATTTTGGTCTTACTGAGATTTACTGTCAGGGCCCAGGTCTGGCAGAATCTGTGCAGAAGATCTAGGTGCTGCTGTAGACCCTCCTTGGTTGGTGACAGAAGCACCAGATCATCAGCAAACAGTAGACATTTGACTTCGGATTCTAGTAGGGTGAGGCCGGGTGCTGCAGACTGTTCTAGTGCCCGCGCCAATTCGTTGATATATATGTTGAAGAGGGTGGGGCTTAAGCTGCATCCCTGTCTCACCCCACGACCCTGTGTGAAGAAATGTGTATTTTTTGCCAATTTTAACCGCACACTTGTTGTTTGTGTACATGGACTTTATAATGTCGTATGTTTTATCCCCAACACCACTTTCCATCAATTTGTATAGCAGACCCTCATGCCAAATTGAGTCGAAGGCTTTTTTGAAATCAACAAAGCATGAGAAGACTTTGCCTTTGTTTTGGTTTGTTTGGTTGTCAATTAGGGTGTGTAGGATGAATACATGGTCTGTTGTATGGTAATTTGGTAAAAAGCCAATTTGACATTTGCTCAGTACATTGTTTTCATTGAGGAAATGTATGAGTCTGCTGTTAATGATAATGCAGAGGATTTTCCCAAGGTTACTGTTGACGCATATTCCACGGTAGTTATTGGGGTCAAATTTGTCTCCACTTTTGTGGATTGGGGTGATCAGTCCTTGGTTCCAAATATTGGGGAAGATGCCAGAGCTAAGGACGATGTCAAAGAGTTTTAGTATAGCCAATTGGAATTTGTTGTCTGTATATTTGATCATTTCATTAAGCATACCATCAACACCACAGGCTTTTTTGGGTTGGAGGGTTTTTATTTTGTCCTGTAACTCAATCAAGGTAATTGGAGAATCCAGTGGGTTCTGGTAGTCTTTAATAGTTGATTCTAGGATTTGTATTTGATCATGTATATGTTTTTGCTCTTTATTCTTTGTTATAGAGCCCAAAAGATTGGAGAAGTGGTTTACCCATACATCTCCATTTTGGATAGATAATTCTTCGTGTTGTTGTTTGTTTAGTGTTCTCCAATTTTCCCAGAATTGGTTAGAGTCTGTGGATTCTTCAATTACATTGAGCTGATTTCTGACGTGTTGTTCCTTCTTTTTCCGTAGTGTATTTCTGTATTGTTTTAGTGATTCACCATAGGGAGGGCGTAGACTCAGGTTTTCCGGGTCTCTATGTTTTTGGTTGGACAGGTTTCTCAATTTCTTTCTTAGATTTTTGCATTCTTCATCAAACCATTTGTCATTGTTGTTCATTTTCTTCGGTTTTCTATTTGAGATTTTTAGATTTGATAGGGAAGCTGAGAGGTCAAATATACTGTTAAGATTTTCTACTGCCAAGTTTACACCTTCACTATTGCAGTGGAACGTTTTACCCAGGAAATTGTCTAAAAGGGATTGAATTTGTTGTTGCCTAATTGTTTTTTGGTAGGTTTCCAAACTGCATTACTTCCATCTATAGCATTTCTTAATGTTACTCAGTTCCTTTGGCTTTGATGCCTCATGATTGAGTATTGCTCTGTTCAAGTAGACTGTGATTTTGCTGTGGTCTGATAGGGGTGTCAGTGGGCTGACTGTGAACGCTCTGAGAGACTCTGGGTTGAGGTCAGTGATAGAGTAGTCTACAGTGCTACTGCCAAGAGATGAGCTATAGGTGTACCTACCATAGGAGTCCCCTCGAAGCCTACCATTGACTATGTACATACCCAGCGTGCGACCGAGCTGCAGGAGTTGTGACCCGTTTTTGTTGGTTATGTTGTCATAGTTGTGCCTAGGGGGGCATATGGGGGAGGGAATGCTGTCACCTGCAGGCAGGTGTTTGTCCCCCTGTGTGCTGAGGGTGTCAGGTTCTTGTCCAGTTCTGGCATTTAGGTCGCCACAGACAAATACATGTCCCTGGGCCTGGAAATGATTGATTTCCCCCTCCAGGATGGAGAAACTGTCTTCATTAAAATATGGGGATTCTAGTGGGGGGATATAGGTAGCACACAGGAGGACATTTTTCTCTGTTAAGATAATTTCCTTTTGAATTTCTAGCCAAATGTAAAATGTTCCTGTTTTGATTAATTTAATGGAGTGAGTTAGGTCTGCTCTGTACCAAATTAGCATACCCCCTGAGTCCCTTCCCTGTTTCACACCTGGTAGTTTAGTGGATGGGACTACCAGCTCTCTGTAACCTAGAGGGCAACCAGT
>NC_074692.1:32965332-32967832 GCF_029448725.1 Salvelinus fontinalis | reverse complement strand
TATTTAACCTTTATTTAACTAGGCAAGTCAGTTAAGAACAAATTCTTATTTACAATGACGGCCAAACCCGGACGACGCTGTGCCAATTGTGTGCCTCCCTATGGGGCTCCCAATCACGGCCGGTTGTGATGCAGTCTGGAATCGAACCAGGGTGTTTTGTAGTCACGCCTCTAGCACTGAGATGCAGTGGCTTAGACCAGGGCTGTTGCATCCTTGACTAAAAAGACAGTCCTACTGTAAATTCATGTTGTGTGTTCCCTTCAGTACATTGAAGACAGTTGACTGAATGTTTTAGCCTGCTGAGGAAACAGAAGTAATTTCTGACGTTTTGGCACCATTCATTTTTTTTGTTTTTTCACCTTAACTTAACCACCTTCTCTCTTGTCCGCCATCAGAATAACTTCCCAGCCAGTAGTAAGCCTCGTCTGCAGGACCTGAAGTCTACTGTGGATCTGCTGACTAGCATCACTTTCTTCAGAATGAAGGTACAGAGAGGTTCAGTGATACACACACACAAACACACACAGACAAACAGACAGACACAGACAGACACAGACAGACACAGACAGACACAGACAGACAGACAGACAGACAGACAGACAGACAGACAGACAGACAGACAGACAGACAGACAGACAGACTAGGATGTATCAGAGATCATTACTGTGAGTGTGGTGTCAGGCTGGACAATAACAGTTCACACTAACACCCAGATTATTCACAGTATCCATCACAGCCCCTCTCTCTGTGTGTGTGTCAGGGTTTCCATTAGGAAAACGTGGCACTGGACATTTGACCAGCAGCATTTTCATTTACCGGACATTGGAGAAATTTACCGAACCAATATGCATTTGGCGCGTAACCTGATTAGAGCGTCCACCCACGGTGCTCAGAATGACAGGAATCACATTTAGATTATGGTAATTCATATTAACAAGAAATGCAACTTGAAGATGCAATGCGTCCTTCTTACTGAATTCTGATGTGCACTTTGAAGATGTTTGAGTAACTGTCCAACATTGACTTTTCCTCAGGAAACAAGACGAGTAACGAACAGCAAAAACCAGCCGATGTCAATCTACTATCCCCCAATGCCCATAGTAGAAACATGTACCTGTTCTATTGGTCAGCTTGTGGAGAAAGAAATAGCCAGTGGTTCTCCCCTGTGGCCTATACCAAACAGACTCTGGGACAGTTGTGGGACGATTAGATCCCAAATTTATACAACACGTTGGCCTAAGATACCTAAACAAAGCTTTAGAAAACAATGAGTCTGATGCAACAGATCATGACGTTTAGTTTAAAATGTTGATCAACTATTATGTCTTCACATTATAAGCCAGTAATGAGCACAAGGCTGTAGGCCACGTGCAAATGTTCGTTCAATAAAGAAATTAGCAGGAAAACACCACTGTCAAAAGCGTACCGCACATGCCAGGGGTTTCATGTGACAGAGATGAATATATCTCTGTCTGACTGCCTGTCTGTCTCCACCGTGGGTCTGTTTCTCTGTCTGTCTGTCCCTCTCTGTCTGACTGCCTGGCTGTCTCCACCGTGGGTCTGTTTCTCTGTCTGACTGCCTGTCTGTCTCCACCGTGGGTCTGTTTCTCTGTCTGTCTGTCTGTCCCTCTCTGTCTGACTGCCTGTCTGTCTCCACCGTGGGTCTGTTTCTCTGTCTGACTGCCTGTCTGTCTTCACCGTGGGTCTGTTTCTCTGTCTGACTGCCTGTCTGTCTTCACCGTGGGTCTGTTTCTCTGTCTGACTGTCTGTCTCCACCATGGGTCTGTTTCTCTGTCTGACTGTCTGTCTGTCTCCACCGTGGGTCTGTTTCTCTGTCTGACTGTCTGTCTCCACCGTGGGTCTGTTTCTCTGTCTGACTGTCTGTCTCCACCGGGGGTCTGTTTCTCTGTCTGACTGCCTGTCTCCACCGGGGGTCTGTTTCTCTGTCTGACTGCCTGTCTTTCTCCACCGTGGGTCTGTTTCTCTGTCTGACTGTCTGTCTCCACCGTGGGTCTGTTTCTCTTTCTGACTGTCTGTCTCCACCGTGGGTCTGTTTCTCTGACTGCCTGTCTGTCTCCACCGTGGGTCTGTTTCTCTGTCTGACTGTCTGTCTCCACCGTGGGTCTGTTTCTCTGTCTGACTGTCTGTCTGTCTCCACCGTGGGTCTGTTTCTCTGTCTGACTGTCTGTCTCCACCGTGGGTCTGTTTCTCTGACTGCCTGTCTGTCTCCACCGTGGGTCTGTTTCTCTGTCTGACTGTCTGTCTCCACCGTGGGTCTGTTTCTCTGTCTGACTGTCTGTCTGTCTCCACCGTGGGTCTGTTTCTCTGTCTGACTGTCTGTCTCCACCGTGGGTCTGTTTCTCTGACTGCCTGTCTGTCTCCACCGTGGGTCTGTTTCTCTGTCTGACTGTCTGTCTCCACCGTGGGTCTGTTTCTCTGTCTGACTGTCTGTCTGTCTCCCCCGTGGGTTTGTTTCTCTGTCTGACTGTCTGTCTCCACC
>NC_074692.1:32890332-32960332 GCF_029448725.1 Salvelinus fontinalis | reverse complement strand
CCCCCTCCTATCACTCGCTTTCCTCCCCCCTCTCACTCTCCCCCCCCCTCCTCTCACTCTCTCTCCTCCCCCCTCCCCTCTCTCTCTCTTTATTTATTTCTCTCTCACTCTCTCTCCTCCCCCCTCTTCTCACTCTCTCTCCCCCCTCCTATCACTCTCTCCCCCCCTCTCCTCTCACTCTCTCCTCCCCCCTCCTCTCTCTCTCTCTTTCTTTCTTTCTCTCTCACTCTCTCTCCTCCCCCCTCCTCTCACTCTCTCTCCTCCCCCCTCTTTTCACTCTCTCTCCTCCCCCCTCCTTTCACTCTCTCTCCTCCCCCCTCCTCTCTCTCTTTTTTTTTTCTCTCTCACTCTCTCTCTCTTTCTTTGTCTCTCTCTCGTCTCCTTCTTTGGCTCTGTCACTCTTTCTTCCTCATTTTTTGTTTGTTTCTCATTTGTGTCGCCATCTCAGCGCCTGAAACAATCCGAATCCGCAGACTAGACTTTTACGCTGGTAAGACGCGTGTGTGTGTGTGTGTGTGTGTGTGTGTGTGTGTGTGTGTGTGTGTGTGTGTGTGTGTGTGTGTGTGTGTGTGTGTGTGTGTGTGTACACACATGCTTGTGTGTTCATCTTGATGTGAGGGATGTGTGTGTGTGTTGTGCAATTTTGCTGTGCTCTGTTTGTCTTTTTGACCACTGAGCTCCCATCCACTGAACCGTCAAGCATCACGCCACAACACCGCAGACAGGAAATACTGATGGATCATGTGGCCTTGGTATGGATGGCAGCCCAGGAGGTCCAAAATCCCCTCAGTCACACACAGTAAAGTAAAGCAACACACACCCTGGCCTTCACACAGAGAAAAGTGTGTTCAGTAATGGCGGACGGGTATACAGAGAAGACCAGTTTAATGGTGTGTGCTGTGTTGACCATGGGGGGGTTGACAGTCCAGTCTTAGAGCAGGAGGAAGATCAGTCACAGGGACTCTTTGAGCTCAGTACTAATAAACATGGGAAAAGGAAGAATATGTTTTACAGCACGACTTTAGTCTACACTGGCATGACATTTTACATTTCAGTTATTTTTATCCAGAGTGCATACATTTTCATATTTGTTCGTGCTGGTCCCCCCGTGGGAATCAAACCCACAACCCTGACATTACAAGTGCCGTGCTCTACCAGCTGAGCCGTGCCCTACCAGCTGAGCCGTGCCCTACCAGCTGAGCCGTGCTCTACCAACTGAGCCGTGCCCTACCAGCTGAGCCGTGCTCTACCAACTGAGCCGTGCCCTACCAACTGAGCCGTGCCCTACCAACTGAGCCGTGCCCTACCAGCTGAGCCGTGCCCTACCAGCTGAGCCGTGCCCTACCAGCTGAGCCGTGCCCTACCAGCTGAGCCGTGCCCTACCAACTGAGCCGTGCCCTACCAGCTGAGCCGTGCTCTAACAGCTGAGCCGTGCTCTAACAGCTGAGCCGTGCTCTACCAACTGAGCCGTGCTCTACCAACTGAGCCGTGCCCTACTAGCTGAGCCGTGCCCTACCAACTGAGTCGTGCTCTACCAGCTGAGCCGTGCTCTAACAGCTGAGCCGTGCTCTACCAACTGAGCCGTGCTCTACCAACTGAGCCGTGCCCTACCAACTGAGCCGTGCCCTACCAACCTGGCCGTGCTCTACCAGCTGAGCCGTGCTGTACCAACTGAGCCGTGCTCTACCAACTGAGCCGTGCCCTACCAACTGAGCCGTGCCCTACCAACTATGCCACACGGGACTACAACACAATATAGCTAGTCTAACAGGATGACAGACTGGCACCACAATATAGCTAGTCTACCAGAATGACAGACTCCTTGGACGCGTTTGGCTTTTTGGGCAGTGGCTGGACACCCTACTAAACAACTTTGCAGACGACCACAGCGTAAAATCCTCAAAAGTCGCTGTGAGAAAGTGGCGCCACTCTGTCAACGGAGCTCGGTGCTTATTATGGGATGTATTAGGTGACGATATCCTATTTTTTGGGGGATATAATGCTAATGAGATGTCAGAGAAAGACCCCACTGAACAATTCAGAACATGAAGAATCACATTTGTCTTGGAGAATTTATATTTTGTAACGTATGGAAGTGAAATGTCATAACGAAAGCTCATTTTCACGCACTCTGGGCAGTGATTGGACACCCTACAAACTATTGTGATAATATCGCAACGTGAGGTCCCTGACAATTCCCAGCCTTCTTAGGGAGAAGGCTTCATCAATTAATTCATACAATCACACTAATATATTGCAATTGTTTTCACAAATTCAACATGACAGCATTTATTATTTGAGTTTTGGCTTGTTTGGAGCCTAAACAGTATATCAGAACAGTATGTCCCTTTAGGGACACTTGTGTAGAATATGGAATATACTGTTCATGTAACTGCCGTTTATTCCCCGGGTGAACCCATGTTTAGTTTAATTTATTAATTCGACCATTTAAAAAAAAACAATTGCAAATAAAACTTAAAAGTCATACATGCACATGAATAAAATCATCGAGGGTAACACACAATAAAGTCTGGGACTTATTTCCACTGTGGTCCTCTTGAATGGGAGTGAAGACAGACAGAGGCTAACTGTGTGTCTTTTCTATCCTCAGAGCACGAGAAACATCGTCTGTGTAAGAGTGCTGACTACATGAATCTTCACTTCAAGGTTAAGTGGCTTTACAACGAGTATGTGATCGACCTGCCTGCCTTCCAAGACAATGTACCAGAGTATTCTGCGTGAGTAGGGACCCCCCCCCCCCCCCACACACACACACAAACTGTATCCTCTTGCTCATGAATTCATCGAATCTCTCTTTCTCTCTGACAGCCACTTGTTCTCTAACACTGTGTTTCATTCTGCTTCTTTCACACTACGTCTTTTCCAATTCTCTCTTCCTGTAATTGGGCTGTAACTCCTGTAACTCTCCCTTTATCTCTGTCTCCCTTTTTGACTGTCTCCCTTTATCTCTGTCTCCCTTTATGTCTGTCTCCCTTTATGTCTGTCTCCCTTTATGTCTGTCTCCCTTTATGTCTGTCTCCCTTTATGTCTGTCTCCCTTTATGTCTGTCTCCCTTTATGTCTGTCTGCCTTTATGTCTGTCTGCCTTTATGTCTGTCTGCCTTTATGTCTGTCTCCCTTTATGTCTGTCTCCCTTCATGTCTGTCTCCCTTTATGTCTGTCTCCCATTATGTCTGTCTCCCTTTATGTCTGTCTCCCTTTATGTCTGTCTCCCTTTATGTCTGTCTCCCTTTATGTCTGTCTCCCTTTATGTCTGTCTCCCTTTATGTCTGTCTCCCTTTATGTCTGTCTCCCTTTATGTCTGTCTCCCTTTATGTCTGTCTCCCTTTATGTCTGTCTCCCTTTATGTCTGTCTCCCTTTCTGACTGTCCCCCTTTCTGACTGTCCCCCTTCGCGTCTGTCTCCCTTCATGTCTGTCTCCTTTTATGTCTGTCTCCTTTTATGTCTGTCTCTCTTCATGTCTGTCTCTCTTTCTCTCCCTCTCTCGTTTTCTTTCCCACTGTCCCTCCCTCCTCTCTCTCCCTCTTCTTTCCTCTCTCTCCAGGTGGTTTCTGCAGTTTGTCCTTCAGTGGCTGGGTGAGAACGAGGATGTGTCCATGGAGTTTATGAATGGAGCTCTAGAGAGGGACAAGAGGGAAGGGGTGAGGGACCTCCACATCTCACCAGCTCACTTGCACACTTTCTCACATGTGTTTAACAATGGGGGAAACTCCCTCCAGCCAATACTTACACCAATCCTATACTTTAAAATCCATTTTGGGGAGTGTGCAAGTACACACGTCAAGAAAATTGTGGAGAATTGGGGCACAGACTAATTCTACCTATCTGACCTTTGTACCATGACCCCTGACCTCTCTCTCTCTCTGTCTCTCTCTCTCTCTCTCTCCCTCTCTTCTCCCTACTATAGTTCCAGCAGACGTCGGAGCATGCTCTGTTCTCCAGTTCAGTAGTGGACATCTTCACCCAGCTCAACCAGAGCTTTGAGATCATCAAGAAACTAGACTGTCCTGACCCCAAGGTGCAGGCCCACTACAACAGGCGATTCGCCAAGGTAACACACAAACACACACACATCATGTGCACAAACACACACACACAAACTCTCTGACTGAGATGAATAGATAAAGGTCAATGGAATTCAAATTCAACCAAATTAGCAAACAACATAATTAATACAGAGTCAACTTCGTTAACCTTTACTTCATACCCATCCCGGATCCGGGAGCATCCTCATCAAAAAAGCTGACTAGCATAGCCTAGCCTAACGGGACAGGGATATCATATAATATAATTTCATGAAATCACAAGTCCAATACAGCAAATGAAAGATAAACATCTTGTGAATCCAGCCATCATTTCTGATTTTTAAAATGTTTTACAGCGAAAACACAATATGTATTTATATTAGCTAACCACAATAGCCAAACACACAACGGCATATTTTCACCATGTTTCCACCGCATAGGTAGCTTTCACAAAACCCACAAATAGAGATAAAATGAATCACTAACCTTGAACAACTTCATCAGATGACAGTCTTATAACGTTATGTTATACAATACATTTATGTTTTGTTCGAAAATGTGCATATTTATAGCTACAAATCCTGGATTTACATTGCAGCCACCATCACAAATAGCACCAAAGCAGCCAGAATAATTACAGAGAGCAACGTGAAATAAATAAATACTCATCATAAAACATTTATGAAAAATACATTGTGTACAGCAAATGAAAGATAAACATCTTGTGAATCCAGCCAATATTTCCGATTTTTTTAAGTGTTTTACAGCGAAAACACAATATATATTTCTATTAGCTCACTACAGTAGCCAAACACACAACGCAATTTACTCCCCGCCAAAATAGCTTGCACAAAACCGACAAATTAGAGATAAAATTAATCACTAACCTTGAACAACTTCATCAGATGACAGTCTTATAACATCATGTTATACAATACATTTATGTTTTGTTCGAAAATGTGCATATTTAGAGCTGCAAATCGTGGTTATACATTGTGAATACGTAGCAACGATTCACCAGAATGTCCGGAGATATTTTGGACACTCACCTAATCTGACCAAAGAACTCATCATAAACTTTACACAAAAATACTTGTTGTATGGCAAATGAAAGATACACTGGTTCTTAATGCAACCACTGTGTTAGATTTTTAAAAATAACTTCACCACAACATACAGCATGCGTTATTGTGAGACAGCGCTCACCAACACGGTGGAGAATAGGAGTCAATATATTACACAGAAATACGAAATAACATCATAAATGTTGTCTTACTTTTGCTGTTCTTCCATCAGAATGTTGTGCAAGGAGTCCTAGGTCCAGAATAAATCGTTGTTTGGTTTTAGACTGTCCATTGCTATTGTCGAATTAGCAACTTTTGCTAGCCATGTTGAGCTCACGTGTCCATCATCTCTTGACGCATGGAACGAAAAATTCCAAAATTCCATAAAACATTGAATAAACTGATCAAACTCGGTTGAAAAATCCTACTTTATGATGTTTTTCTCATATGTATCAAATAAAATCAGAGCCGGAGCAATTCGCCGTGTATACCGAACGCTCTTCAGAAGACAATATCAAGGTCCCCTGCGCGCTGTCGAAATCACACAAAATACCGGACCTGCCACTACAAAAGCTCTTATTCGGCCTCAGATCAAGCTAGACACCCCATTCAACCTTCCACTGCCTGTTGACATCTAGTGGAAGGCGTATGAAGTGCATACTTATTGATAATTAAAAGCCAGTTGAATAGGCAGGCCCTGAAACAGAGCCTCGTTTTCAGATTTTTCACTTCCTGTATGGAAGTTTGCTGCCAAATGAGTTCTGTTTTACTCACAGATATAATTCAAACAGTTTTAGAAACTTCTGGGTGTTTTCTATCCAATAGTAATAATAATATGCATATTGTATGATCTAGAACAGAGTACGACGCCGTTATTGCCATGGTCAGATGGTTATTGTTGACTTTAAAGCAGTGAACTGGTGATAGAGTTGGTGTTGTAACAGTCTACAGGGTGGAAAGCTGTCACTCTCCCTCCTACTCTCCTTTTTTCTCTCTCTCTGCCAGCTATGCGTTATCTAATAATTATTTAATAATATCTGACTGTTCTCTCTGTCTCCAGACCATCACCATGGTGTTTTCTGACTGTTCTCTGTCTCCAGACCATCACCAAGGTGTTTTCTGACTGTTCTCTCTCTCCAGACCATCACCAAGGTGTTTTCTGACTGTTCTCTCTGTCTCCAGTCCATCACCAAGGTGTTTTCTGACTGTTCTCTCTGTCTCCAGTCCATCACCAAGGTGTTTTCTGACTGTTCTCTCTCTCTCCAGACCATCACCAAGGTGTTTTCTGACTGTTCTCTCTCTCTCCAGACCATCACCAAGGTGTTTTCTGACTGTTCTCTCTCTCTCCAGACCATCACCAAGGTGTTTTCTGACTGTTCTCTCTGTCTCCAGACCATCACCAAGGTGTTTTCTGACTGTTCTCTCTGTCTCCAGTCCATCACCAAGGTGTTTTCTGACTGTTCTCTCTGTCTCCAGTCCATCACCAAGGTGTTTTCTGACTGTTCTCTCTCTCTCCAGACCATCACCAAGGTGTTTTCTGACTGTTCTCTCTCTCTCCAGACCATCACCAAGGTGTTTTCTGACTGTTCTCTCTCTCTCCAGACCATCACCAAGGTGTTTTCTGACTGTTCTCTGTCTCCAGTCCATCACCAAGGTGTTTTCTGACTGTTCTCTCTCTCTCCAGACCATCACCAAGGTGTTTTCTGACTGTTCTCTCTGTCTCCAGTCCATCACCAAGGTGTTTTCTGACTGTTCTCTCTGTCTCCAGACCATCACCAAGGTGTTTTCTGACTGTTCTCTCTCTCTCCAGACCATCACCAAGGTGTTTTCTGACTGTTCTCTGTCTCCAGACCATCACCAAGGTGTTTTCTGACTGTTCTCTCTGTCTCCAGTCCATCACCAAGGTGTTTTCTGACTGTTCTCTCTGTCTCCAGTCCATCACCAAGGTGTTTTCTGACTGTTCTTTCTGTCTCCAGACCATCACCAAGGTGCTGATGCAGTACTGTGCTATCCTGTCCAAGGACTTCCCCTCCTACTGCCAGAAGGAGAAGATAGTGAGTACTGCATTCTCTCAACAAGGTTCCTTTAGGAACCGATAGACTGTATCCACTTCAAAACTAATTTCTGAAGGACACTATGTGTCCTCTCTCTACAGCTTCTGTACTGCATCATCTTTAGAGCTTATAAAATATCTTAGTTTTCTTAGTTACTCCAGCATGTTGTTTCTCGTCTCTCTGAATCTCACTTCACCTCAACACACACCTTCTCTTTTACTCTCTCCTCTCTTTTCTTTGTCTCTTATCTCTCTTTCTCTCTCCCTCTCTCTTTCTGTCTCCATCTCTCTTCCTCCCTCTCTCCCAGCCATGTGTGTTGATGAATAACGTACAACAGATGCGGGTCTTGTTGGAGAAGATGTTTGAGTGCATGGGGGCTAAACAGGTGAGAAGCAACGTTGTCAGACACACACTTTACACATTAGACTTAGGTGCGGGGGGGGGGAAATCATACTCGACTACGAGGGTTCCCAAAAGAAGGTGTGTGTGTGTGTGTGTGTGTGTGTGTGTGTGTGTGTGTGTGTGTGTGTGTGTGTGTGTGTGTGTGTGTGTGTGTGTGTGTGTGTGTGTGTGTGTGTGTGTGTGTGTGTGTGTGTGTGTGTGTGTGTGTGTGTGTGTGTGTGTGTGTGTGTGTGTGTGTGTGTGTGTGTGTGTGCAAAAGTGGTTCAGAGCATATTAAGACTAACCAGCAGATGTGTGTGTGTGTCTCCAGGTCGCTGCAGAGGAGTGTATGGTAGGTCAAAGGTCCAAAGACTGTTCCTGGGTCCAAGGTGACCCTCTCTCTCCTCCCACCTCTGCCCTTTCCTTCTATGACCCAGATCCACACCAGTGCCTATATATCTCTACTCAACATCCCGACTAAACCCTGTCCTGTACCTAGGATCTTCTCCTTAGCCTGTCTGTTTATGTTGTAGCCAGCGCTTCTCTGTCTTTGTTTTGTTGTCACGCCAAAGACAACCAAACAAATAAACTAAGTATATGGATGAAAACCAATGGCTGAAAGTGTTGGCTTCGCTATAGCACCTATACAGATGTAGGATCTTAATTTGATCACCCTGTTGCAGGAGAACGTTCCTGCAATGAAGGACATTTTCAACTTATAGTGCATTTACAGTTTTATTTATGGATTAAAAAGGCTTCTTTCCACTTGATTTTCCCTTATGAAAAATGTATCAACCCCTTGTATCAACATCCATATATAGCTTCTTGTAGGTCTGTAGACCTCTCCATCCATATGTAGCTTCTTGTAGGTCTATAGACCTGTCCATCCATATGTAGCTTCTTGTAGGTCTAGACCTCTCCATCCCTATATAACTTCTTGTAGGTCTGTAGACCTCTCCATCCCTATATAGCTTCTTGTAGGTCTGTAGACCTCTCCATCCCTATATAACTTCTTGTAGGTCTGTAGACCTCTCCATCCCTATATAACTTATTGTAGGTCTGTAGACCTCTCCATCCATATGTAGCTTCTTGTAGGTCTGTAGACCTCTACATCCCTATATAACTTCTTGTAGGTCTGTAGACCTCTCCATCCCTATATAACTTATTGTAGGTCTGTAGACCTCTCCATCCATATGTAGCTTCTTGTAGGTCTGTAGACCTCTACATCCCTATATAACTTATTGTAGGTCTGTAGACCTCTCCATTCATATGTAGCTTCTTGTAGGTCTGTAGACCTACCCATCCCTATATAACTTCTTGTAGGTCTGTAGACCTCTCTCCATCCATATACACTACCGTTCAAAAGTTTGGGGTCACTTAGAAATTATTTGCTAAATGAATAGGAAATATAGTCAAGACCATGACAAGGTTATAAATAATGATTTTTAATTGGAAAAATAATTGTGTCCTTCAAACTTTGCTTTCGTCAAAGAATCCTCCATTTGCAGCAATTACAGCCTGGCAGACCTTTGGCATTCTAGTTGTCAATGTGTTGAGGTAATCTGAAGAGATTTCACTCCATGCTTCCTGAAACACCTCCCACAAGTTGGATTGGCTTGATGGGGACTTCTTACGTACCGAACGGTCAAGCTGCTCCCACAACAGCTCAATAGGGTTGAGATCCGGTGACTGTGCTGGCTACTCCATTATAGACAGAATACCAGCTGACTGCTTCTTCCCTAAATAGTTATTGCATAGTTTGGAGCTGTTGTCCTGTTGTAAGAGGAAATTGGCTCCACTTTTTTTCCAATCTTCTTCTGTCCAGTGTCTGTGTTCTTTTGCCCATCTTAATCTTCTCTTTTTATTGGCCAGTCTGAGATATGGCTTTTTCTTTGCAACTCTGCCTAGAAGGCCAGCATCCCGGAGTAGCTTCTTCACTGTTGACGTTGAGACTGGTGTTTTGCGAGTACTATTTAATGAAGCTGCCAGTTGAGGATTTATGAGGCGTCTGTTTCTCAAACTAGACACTAATGTACTTGTCCTCTTGCTCAGTTGTGCACTGGGGCCACCCACTCCTCTTTCTATTCTGGTTAGAGCCCGTTTGCGCTGTTCTGTGAAGGGAGTATTACACAGCGTTGTACGAGAGCTTCAGTTCCTTGGCAATTTCTCGCATGGAATAGCCTTCATTTCTCAGAACAAGAATAGACTGACGAGTTTCAGAAGAAAGTTCTTTGTTTCTGTCCATTTCTTGAGCCTGTAATTGAACCCACAAATGCTGATGCTCCAGATACTCAATTAGTCTAAAGAAGGACAGTTTTATTGCTTCTTTAATCAGGACAACAGTTTTCAGCTGTGCTAACATAATTGCAAAAGTGTTTTCTAATGATCAATTAGCCTTTTAAAATAATAAACTTGGATTAGCTAACACAACGTGCCATTGGAACACAGGAGTGATGGTGGCTGATAATGGGCCTCTGTACGCCTATGTAGATATTCCATAAAAAAATCTGCTGTTTTCAGCTACAATAGTCATTTACAACATGAACAATGTCTACACTGTATTTCTGTTCAATTGTATGTTATTTTAATGAACAAAAACATTTGCTTTTCTTTCAAAAACAAGAACATTTCTAAATGACCCCAAACTTTTTAACGGTATTGTATGATTCCTTGTGTGACTGTTCTAGAATCCTTCTTTTGATATCAGCGGTTGTTCCATTGTGTGGATTTAAACAGGACGCCTTCATGAAGGGCTTTATACATTTCGTTTGATTGATTGATGATATACCCGTTTTTCTCCTAAGCTTGAGGATGAGGAGGAGCCTGAGGAGTTCGATGAGGGGGTAGGTCTGTCCATCTAACACAGGCAGTTAAGATGCTACTCTAATATGGCATAGTATCTAGTTGTTTTCTGTCATACTCTAGGTTGTTGTTGACAACACTGTAAGTTATTTTTTTTTAAATCTGGGCTGTCTGTAGTCAATGAAAAGGGCACTGAATTTCTCTCAGCTTTTAAACAGTGGTGTGGTTTCAGCTTACAGCTCTCATTGAAACTGAGGGTTGTGTGTTTGTCCTCTCTAGGCTCTAACCGACAACGAGGGGGAGGATGACATGGTGGGTATTACCCTCCCATACAGAGGACAGAGTTTTTAGAGCATAGTGTTCAGTGTTAACTTCAGCTTGTTTTTATAGAGCACAATATTGAGTGTTTAGTCTGTAGTTTGTATGGAGCACAGTATTAGTTTTAGTCTGTAGTTTGTATAGAGCTCAGTGTTCAGTGTTAGCATTAACCTGTAGTTTGTATAGATCACAGTGTTAGCGGTAACCTGTAGTTTGTATAGATCACAGTGTTAGCGTTAACCTGTAGTTTGTATAGATCACAGTGTTCAGTGTTAACCTGTAGTTTGTATAGATCACAGTGTTAGTGTTAACATTAACCTGTAGTTTGTATAGAGCTCAGTGTTCAGTGTTAGCGTTAACCTGTAGTTTGTATAGAGTTCAGTGTTAGTTTTAACCTGTAGTTTGTATAGAGCTCAGTGTTCAGTGTTAGCGTTAGCCTGTAGTTTGTATGGAGTTCAGTGTTAGCGTTAACCTGTAGTTTGTATAGAGCTCAGTGTTCAGTGTTAGCGTTAGCCTGTAGTTTGTATAGAGCAAAGCGTTTGTTTTGCCCAACAGTTTACCCATCTTTTGTTTAAAAATGCATGGAAAGTGAGCATTATTTTTTATTTAATTTTACCGCGATCAGAGTTTACCCACCTATTTTTTTTTACCACTACATCACTGGTCACATTGTCAACAATCCCCTCCCCTACTGATACATATTAAACTTTTCTTTCTTTTTTTTTCATTATTTTCTGGGATTTTCGTTTGGCTGCTAGTCGGAGGTAAGAGGAGATACTGGACATGACTGACTGGACTGCTTGATCTAATAGTGTTGTATAACTTGGTCACTGATACCAGAGTTAAATTGACAGCTGTCTAGTTGGTATCAATAGGGTTAAAGTATATATGTATATACATACTCTATGTATAAAATAATCCTGAGCAACCTGCTACATAACCTAGACTTGACCTCATACTCACATTGCTGTTGTAACGCTTTACATACAGAAGAAAAATACATTGTTGGTTTAAGGCAGGAAATCAACATCTCCTTATGGGTCATGGGGTAATGTATTTTTCACCTCTTTGTCTCGCCCTTCTTTTTCTTGTCTCAGTCTGGTTGCTCGGACTCAGACGCCGGCTCAGAGGTGAGGGGGTTTCTGGGGGAAAGATGGCTGTGTATACCGATCCCTTTAAATCCCCTCTGTCTCCATGTAAACATTCAAAATGTTGCTCGTAGTCTTGTGGTAGTCGTTAGTGGCAGCAGTGGAATGGCCTAGTAAAGCTACTCTCACAGCCTCTCACAGCCTCACTTGGCTCCACAAGCCATTTAATAGATTTACATCTCCTCAGCATGACGTCTTGCCTTCCTCCTCTAGAATGAGATGTTAATAGCCTAGTGACTAGCAGGGAGCCGGCAGATAATTGAATGTGTTATGTCTCTCCACATGGGGGGTGGGCTGGTAAAATGGGTTGCTCTTATCTACACGCTGGGCGACGATTCCAACGCCTAAAAACATTCAACTTTATTCAGATTAAAGAAAAGGGAAAGAAACATGGTTGGATAATGGTAGATATGAGCATTGGAGAGAACAGTGAGAGATAGCTGGATGCTAGTGGGATAATGGTAGATATTAGCATTAGAGAGAACAGGGAGAGATAGCTGGATGCTAGTGGGATAATGGTAGATATTAGCATTAGAGAGAACAGGGAGAGATAGCTGGATGCTAGTGGGATAATGGTAGATATGAGCATTGGAGAGAACAGTGAGGGATAGCTGGATGCTAGTGGGATAATGGTAGATATTAGCATTGGAGAGAACAGTGAGAGATAGCTGGATGCTAGTGGGATAATGGTAGATATGAGCATTGGAGAGAACAGTGAGAGATAGCTGGATGCTAGTGGGATAATGGTAGATATTAGCATTGGAGAGAACAGTGAGAGATAGCTGGATGCTAGTGGGATAATGGTAGATATTAGCATTGGAGAGAACAGTGAGAGATAGCTGGATGCTAGTGGGATAATGTAGATATGAGCATTGGAGAGAACAGTGAGAGATAGCTGGATGCTAGTGGGATAATGGTAGATATTAGCATTGGAGAGAACAGTGAGAGATAGCTGGATGCTAGTGGGATAATGTAGATATGAGCATTGGAGAGAACAGTGAGGGATAGCATCATAGCAGCAACGCTAACAGAAGGGGATAACTGGATGCTAGTGGGATAATGGTAGATATGAGCATTGGAGAGAACAGTGAGGGATAACTGGATGCTTGTGTGATAATGTTAGATATTAGCATTATCGTACCTGCTCCGAGAGGTTGAAAAGGTAATGGCCATAGACTGACTACTTGAGGCTCAATTTTTTAAAATAGTTTGTCAATTACTGTTTGGTTGATGCTAGATAGGTCTGTTTGTAAATGGTTCCTCCCAACCTGCCCTGGGTGCGTGTGTTTCTCTGCCCTACTCCTTGATACTGTGTTTGTGTTTGTGTGTGTGTGTGTGTGTGTGTGTGTGTGTGTGTGTGTGTGTGTGTGTGTGTGTGTGTGTGTGTGTGTGTGTGTGTGTGTGTGTGTGTGTGTGTGTGTGTGTGTGTGTGTGTGTGTGTGTGTGTGTGTGTGTGTGTGTGTGTGTGTGAGAGAGAGAAAGAGTGTGTGTGCTTATGGGTCTGGGGGGGCTGGCACTTTAAGCATCTGAGGACAGTATCTCTCTCTCTCTCTCTCTCTCTCTCTCTCTCTCTCTCTCTCTCTCTCTCTCTCTGTCTCTCTGTCTCTCTCTCTCTGTCTCTGTCTCTCTCTCTCCCTCCCCCCTCCTCTCTCTCGTCTTCTCCTCTTCAGATTGACAACAAGGATAAAGAACAAAGAAAGGTTTGTTGGCTCAGGACAAAAAGGGCGTTGGTTCTCAAGGCAGTGGGCGGTATTAAACAACCTCCAGTGTCCAGTAAAGACCCTGTATGCGGTGTGTTGTTTCAGTGTATTTGTGCTAGTCTCAGCTGATATATCCATCTCCTCATTGGTGTACAACCAACCAGTTTGAAGATGATGTTGTAGATTTGCATTTTAAAATCTACAATATTAGAATTTAAGTGTATTGGAGCTGCGTTTTCAGTCGTGCTGAAGTTGTTCAGGTTATGGTATAGGTTGTGTGTAGGTTGTATGTAGGTTGTATGTGGGTTGTGCCTAGTCTTGAATGTGGTTGTCTCCCTTGGCCTCCTATAGGGTGATGACAGTGATGTGGACAGTGAGAAAGACAAGGTTTGGTTGTGTTGAGATTATTTATGTATATCACTCTGTCCATTCATGTTGTGAAATGGTTGGCTCTAAGACCAAGTGTGTGTGTGTTTGTCAGGAAACATTGAGCTTATATCACAGCCTCACTCCCCTCCAACCTCTCTCGTCTCACTCCTCTTCAACCTCTCCCGTCTCACTCCCCTCCAACCTCTCCCGTCTCACTCCCCTCCAACCTCTCCCGTCTCACTCCCCTCCAACCTCTCCCGTCTCACTCCCCTCCAACCTCTCCCGTCTCACTCCCCTCCAACCTCTCCCGTCTCACTCCCCTCCAACCTCTCCCGTCTCACTCCCCTCCAACCTCTCCCGTCTCACTCCCCTCCAACCTCTCCCGTCTCACTCCCCTCCAACCTCTCCCGTCTCACTCCCCTCCAACCTCTCCCGTCTCACTCCCCTCCAACCTCTCCCGTCTCACTCCCCTCCAACCTCTCCCGTCTCACTCCTCTTGATTTGATTTAGTAGTTCTGTTGTTCTATCATCTCTAGTCATCATGTTTACCTCATTTGTTTTGTTTTTCCTAAAGCTTGACAAGAAGAAGGAAAAGGTGTGTCCCTCTGGTTTGTGTGTGTGTTACAAGACTGTGTGTGTGTGTGTGTGTGTGTGTGTGTGTGTGTGTGTGTGTGTGTGTGTGTGTGTGTGTGTGTGTGTGTGTGTGTGTGCGTGTGCGAGAGACAGAGAGCAACACGATTCTGTTAGCTCTCCTGATGACAGATGCCTCACAATGACATTGTCTGAGTTACACACGATGAGGTACAGCACAGTAGTGGCATATGGACGGTGTGTCTGTGTGTGTGCGTGTTTTCGAAGCATAACTCATTCCACTTGTATGTCTCCCCTGGCTTCTATAGGCTGAGAAGAAAGACAAGGAGAAGCAGGTTGGTTTATCTGAGCTTTAAGTTCAACCTCCCTCTTCATCCCCTCTACACTCCTCTCATCCTCTAGTTCAATACAGTCATCCCTCCCTCTACACTCCTCTCAGCCTCTAGTTCAATACAGTCATCCTGTCTCCTATATCCTGTGTCCTACTGTCTCCAATATCCTGTCTCCTATATCCTGTCTCCTATATCCTGTCTCCTACCGTTTCCTATTGTTTCCTACCGTCTCCTACCGTCTCTTCCTGTCTCCTGTACCCTGTCTCCTACTGTCTCCTATATCCTGTATCCTCTTGTCTCCACCTATCTCCTCTTGTCTCATATATCCTGTCTCCTCCTTTCTCCTATACCCTCTCTTTTCCTGTCTCCTATACCCTCTCTCTTCCTGTCTCCTATCTCCTGTCTCTTCCCTTTTTCTTCCGTCTCCTGATGTCTCTTCCTGTCTCCTGTCTCTTCCTGTCTCTTATATCCTCTCTACTACTGTCTTCTCCTGTATCCTCTGTCCTGTATCCTCTGTCCTGTCTCCTCCTGTCTCCTCTATCCTGTCTCCTCCTGTCTCCTCCTGTCTCCTATATCCTTTAACCAGCCTTCACACAAGCGTTAATATTTTTCTATAAATTGTGTCTTTGAGTTCATGTGCGTGTGTGTGAATTTGTTTGCCTTTGGGATTGTGTGTATGTGACTGGTCATGTACTTTTGCGTGAGACTAAAACTCTCTGTTACTTCTGTCCTCTGAAGGAGGACAACGTCAGCAAAAAGGTGGGTGGTTTGATCGCCACAATACTGTGATTTACATTTAGAAGTTAGTTAAGTGTGTGAGCAAGTGTGACATTGAGGATGAGTACCCATATATGAGTAGGAATGTACAGGCCTAAGCACAGCACTTGAGATCTACAGGGTAAAGTATAATGTAGAATAGACAGAAGTACCTGTTCACAGTATGAAGCCTAATCACCGTATACAGGACATAGACGGGAACCTAATGACCGTTTCCATATGCGCAGCCACCGTCCTAGGAAGCGAGGAAGTGAATGAGTGTGCTACACACAACACAGACATGCGTTCCAAATGGCACCCTTGTCCGTATATTAGTGCACTACTATTGACCAGAGCCGTATGAGCCCTGGTCAGTAGTGGTGTACTTTATAGGGAATAGGTTGTCATTTGGGACACAGCCCCTGGAGTTTATCATTAGTTAGAGTGGGTCGCCTACTGCTGTTCTATAACTGCTGAGTGATTGGCCAGTGACTCAGCCATTTCCCAGAATCCTGTTCAGGATACAGTTCCCTTCCCGCTAGCTGAATCGTTCTCATTTGGAACCTGACCGTTTGAGTAAGACAATATTTATTTTTCTCAGTTACCTGAGACATGAGTCTAGATTGTGTCAGGGGGACCGCATGCGTTGTGACTGAGAATACACTACATGGTCAAAAGTATGTGGACACATGCTCATCGAACATCTCATTGCAAAACCATGGGCATTAATATGGAGTCGGTCCCCCTTTGCTGCTAAAATAGCCTCCACTCTTCTGGGAAGGCTTTCCACTAGATGTTGGAACGTTGCTGCGGGGACTTTCATTCAGCCACAAGAGCCTTAGGTGAGTTCGGGCAATGATGTTGGACGATTAGGCCTGGCTCGCAGTCAGCGTTCCAATTCTTCCCAAAGGTGTTCAATGGGTTGAGGTGAGGGCTCTGTGCAGGCCAGTCAATTTCTTCCACATCTATCTAGACAAACGTTTTTGTATGGCTCTCGCTTTGTGCACGGGGGCATTGTCATGCTGAAACAGGAAAGGGCCTTCCCCAAACTGTTGAGTTGAAAGCACAGAATCATCTAGAATGTCATTGTATGCTGTAGCGTTAAGATTTTCCTTCACTGGAACTAAGGGGCCCGAACCATGAAAAATAGTCCCAGACCATTATTCCTCCACCACCAAACTTTACAGTTGGCACTATGCATAGGGAAAGGTAGCTTTCTCCTGGCATCAGCCAAACCCAGATTCGTCCGTTGAAGGGGTGTTCACATACAGTGCATTCATTAAGTAGTCAAACCCCTTGACTTTTTCCACATTTTGATACATTACACCCTTTTTCTAAAATCAATTAAATAAAAAACAAATGTCCTAATCAGTCGACACACAGAACCCCATGATGACAAAGTGAAAACAGTTTTTTTAAACATTTTTGCAAATGTATTTATAAAAATAACAGAAATGCCTTATTTACATAAGTATTCAGACCCTTCGTTATGATATTTGAAATTGAGCTCAGGTGCATCCTGTTTCCATTGATCATCCTTGAGATGTTTCTTCAACTTGATTAGAGTCCACCTGTGGTAAATGATTGATTGATTGGACATGATTTGGAAAGGCACACACCTGTCTATATAAGGTCCCACAATTCACAGTGCATGTCAGAGCAAAAACCAATGACGTCGAAGGAATTGTCCGTAGAGCTCCGAGACAGGATTTTGTCGAGGCACAGATTTGGGGGAAGGGTACAAAAAAATTCTGCAGCATTGAAGCTCCCCAAAAACACAGTTGCCTCCATCATTCTTAAATGGAAGAGGTTTGGAAAGACAAGACTCTTCCTAGAGTTGGCCGCCCTGCCAAACTGAGCAATTGGGGGAGAAAGGCCTTGATCAGGGAGGTGACCAAGAACCCGATGGTCACTCTGACAGAGCTCCAGAGTTCCTCTGTTGAGATGGGAGAACCTTCCAGAAGGACAACCATCTCTGCAGCACTTCACCAACCAGGCGTTATGGTAGAGTGGCCAGACAGAAGCCACTCCTCAGTAAAAGGCACATGACCGCCCACTTGGAGTTTGCCAAAAGGCACCTAAAGGCCTCAGACCATGAGAAACAAGATTCTCTGGTCTGATGAAACCAAGATTGAGGAAACTTGGCAGCCAGAGACCGTACTTGAACACGACCAAACATCTCTGGAGAGACCTGAAAATAGCTGTGCAGCAACGCTCCCCATCTAACCTGACAGAGCTTGAGAGGATCTGCAGAGAAGAATGGGAGAAACTCCCCAAATAGAGGTGTGCCAAGCTTATAGCGTCATACCCAAGAAGACTTCCAGCTGTAATCGCTGCCAAAGGTGCTTCAACAAAGTACTGAGTAAAGGGTCTGAATAATTATGAAATGTGATATTTCAATTTATTTAATTTTATACATTTCCAAAAATGTATAAAGAGTTTTTACTTTGTCATTTTAGGGTATTGTGTGTAGATTGATGAGGGAAAACAACAATTTAATCCGTTTTAGAATAAGGCTGTAACGTAACAAAATGTAGAAAAGTCAAGGGGTCTGAATTCTTTCCGAAGGCATTGTACTTCAGGCCATGTAGTGCACTTCTAAAGGTCTATTGAACCCTAGTATACTATAAATCTGTTAAACAGTTACCCATCTATTCTATCTAAACTAGGAAAGATTGATCATCATATTTGTTTCTCACTGCCATCTGTTTTAATATGGTTTGTCCTTTTCTTTCCTCACCCCTTCTCACACTCTAGTCAAAGAATGAAGTGAACAAGGTTTGTTTTCCCCATTTACCCCCCCCCCCCCCCCCACCACCAATACAATACCGTATTCTACACCTCATTCACACCCCACCAATACAATACCGTATTCTACACTTCATTCACCAATACAATACCGTATTCTACACCCTATTCACCCCCCCCCCCACCAATACAATACCGTATTCTACACCTCATTCACCCCCCCCACCAATACAATACAATACCGTATTCTACACCTCATTCACCCCCCCCACCAATACAATACAGTATTCTACACTTCATTCACCCCCCACCAATACAATACCGTATTCTACACCCCTTCACCAATACAATACCGTATTCTAGACCCTATTCACCCCCCCCACCAATACAATACCGTATTCTACACCTCATTCACCCCCCCCACCAATACAATACAGTATTCTACACTTCATTCACCCCCCACCAATACAATACATTATTCTACACCTCATTCACCCCCCCACCAATACAATACCGTATTCTACACCCTATTCACCCCCCCACCAATACAATACCGTATTCTACACCCTATTCACCCCCCCACCAATACAATACAGTATTCTACACCCTATTCACCCCCCCACCAATACAATACAGTATTCTACACCTCATTCACCCCCCACCAATACAATACAGTATTCTACACCTCATTCACCCCCCACCAATACAATACAGTATTCTACACCTCATTCACCCCCCACCAATACAATACCGTATTCTACACCTCATTCACCCCCCACCAATACAATACCGTATTCTACACCCTATTCCCCCCCACCAATACAATACCGTATTCTACACCCTATTCACCCCCCCACCAATACAATACAGTATTCTACACCCTATTCACCCCCCCACCAATACAATACAGTATTCTACACCTCATTCACCCCCCACCAATACAATACAGTATTCTACACCTCATTCACCCCCCACCAATACAATACAGTATTCTACACCTCATTCACCCCCCACCAATACAATACCGTATTCTACACCTCATTCACCCCCCACCAATACAATACCGTATTCTACACCCTATTCCCCCCCACCAATACAATACCGTATTCTACACCTCATTCACCCCCCACCAATACAATACCGTATTCTACACCTCATTCACCCCCCCACCAATACAATACCGTATTCTACACCTCATTCACCCCCCACCAATACAATACCGTATTCTACACCCTATTCCCCCCCACCAATACAATACAGTATTCTACACCTCATTCACCCCCCACCAATACAATACCGTATTCTACACCTCATTCACCCCCCACCAATACAATACCGTATTCTACACCTCATTCACCCCCCCACCAATACAATACAGTGTTCTACACCCTATTCCCCCCCCACCAATACAATACAGTGTTCTACACCCTATTCCCCCCCCACCAATACAATACCGTATTCTACACCTCATTCACCCCCCACCAATACAATACCGTATTCTACACCTCATTCACCCCCCCACCAATACAATACCGTATTCTACACCCTATTCACCCCCCCCACCAATACAATACCGTATTCTACACCCTATTCACCCCCCCACCAATACAATACCGTATTCTACCCCCTATTCACCCCCCTACCAATACAATACCGTATTCTACACCCTATTCACCCCCCCACCAATACAATACAGTATTCTACACCCTATTCACCCCCCAACCAATACAATACAGTATTCTACACCTCATTCACCCCCCCACCAATACAATACAGTATTCTACACCCTATTCCCCCCCCACCAATACAATACAGTATTCTACACCTCATTCACCCCCCACCAATACAATACCGTATTCTACACCTCATTCACCCCCCCACCAATACAATACCGTATTCTACACCCCATTCACCCCCCACCAATACAATACAGTGTTCTACACCCTATTCCCCCCCCACCAATACAATACCGTATTCTACACCTCATTCACCCCCCACCAATACAATACCGTATTCTACACCTCATTCAACCCCCCACCAATACAATACCGTATTCTACACCTCATTCACCCCCCCCACCAATACAATACCGTATTCTACACCCTATTCACCCCTTCACCAATACAATACCATATTCTACACCCCATTCACCCCTTCACTAATACAATACCGTATTCTACACCCTATTCACCCCCCCACCAATACAATACCGTATTCTACACCCTATTCACCCCCCCACCAATACAATACCATATTCTACACCTCATTCACCCCCCCCCCACCAATACAATACCGTATTCTACACCCTATTCACCCCCCACCAATACAATACCGTATTCTACACCTCATTCACCCCCCCCCCACCAATACAATACCGTATTCTACACCCTATTCACCCCCCCACCAATACAATACCGTATTCTACACCCTATTCACCCCTTCACCAATACAATACCGTATTCTACACCCTATTCACCCCTTCACTAATACAATACCGTATTCTACACCCTATTCACCCCCTCACTAATACAATACCGTATTCTACACCCTATTCACCCCTTCACTAATACAATACCGTATTCTACACCCTATTCACCCCCTCACTAATACAATACCGTATTCTACACCCTATTCACCCCTTCACCAATACAATACAGTATTCTACACCTCATTCACCCCCCACCAATACAATACAGTATTCTACACCTCATTCACCCCCCCACCAATACAATACAGTGTTCTACACCCTATTCCCCCCCCACCAATACAATACAGTGTTCTACACCCTATTCCCCCCCCACCAATACAATACCGTATTCTACACCTCATTCACCCCCCACCAATACAATACCGTATTCTACACCTCATTCACCCCCCCACCAATACAATACCGTATTCTACACCCTATTCACCCCCCCCACCAATACAATACCGTATTCTACACCCTATTCACCCCCCCACCAATACAATACCGTATTCTACCCCCTATTCACCCCCCCACCAATACAATACCGTATTCTACACCCTATTCACCCCCCTACCAATACAATACCGTATTCTACACCCTATTCACCCCCCCACCAGTACAATACAGTATTCTACACCCTATTCACCCCCCCCACCAATACAATACAGTATTCTACACCTCATTCACCCCCCCACCAATACAATACAGTATTCTACACCCTATTCCCCCCCCACCAATACAATACAGTATTCTACACCTCATTCACCCCCCACCAATACAATACCGTATTCTACACCTCATTCACCCCCCCACCAATACAATACCGTATTCTACACCTCATTCACCCCCCCACCAATACAATACAGTGTTCTACACCCTATTCCCCCCCCACCAATACAATACCGTATTCTACACCTCATTCACCCCCCACCAATACAATACCGTATTCTACACCTCATTCAACCCCCCACCAATACAATACCGTATTCTACACCTCATTCACCCCCCACCAATACAATACAGTATTCTACACCTCATTCACCCCCCCCCCACCAATACAATACAGTATTCTACACCTCATTCACCCCCCACCAATACAATACCGTATTCTACACCTCATTCACCCCCCACCAATACAATACAGTATTCTACACCTCATTCACCCCCCCCCACCAATACAATACCGTATTCTACACCCTATTCACCCCTTCACCAATACAATACCATATTCTACACCCCATTCACCCCTTCACTAATACAATACCGTATTCTACACCCTATTCACCCCCCCACCAATATAATACCGTATTCTACACCCTATTCACCCCCCTACCAATACAATACCGTATTCTACACCCTATTCACCCCTTCACTAATACAATACCGTATTCTACACCCTATTCACCCCCCCACCAATACAATACCGTATTCTACACCCTATTCACCCCCCCACCAATACAATACCATATTCTACACCTCATTCACCCCCCCCCACCAATACAATACCGTATTCTACACCCTATTCACCCCCCCACCAATACAATACCGTATTCTACACCCTATTCACCCCTTCACCAATACAATACCGTATTCTACACCCTATTCACCCCTTCACTAATACAATACCGTATTCTACACCCTATTCACCCCCTCACTAATACAATACTGTATTCTACACCCTATTCACCCCTTCACTAATACAATACCGTATTCTACACCCTATTCACCCCCTCACTAATACAATACCGTATTCTACACCCTATTCACCCCTTCACCAATACAATACCATATTCTACACCCTATTCACCCCTTCACCAATACAATACCGTATTCTACACCTCATTCACCCCCCCACCAATACAATACCATATTCTACACCTCATTCACCCCCCCCACCAATACAATACAGCATTCTACACCCCATTCACCCCCTCACTAATACAATACAGTATTGTACACCCTATTCACCCCCCCACCAATACAATACCGCATTCTACACCCTATTCACCCCCCCACCAATACAATACCGTATTATACACCCATTCGCCCCCTCACCCTCTCACCCTCTCTCTACGTAGCAACTGAAACCATTAGAAAAACATTGGATAGGGTTTTATGGTAAATTGCATACAGCATAATAGTCAACATATGGTGTCTGTTAACCTTATAAGCCCACTCAACTTTTTATTTTCTCCTGTCCTTTTTTCTGTTTTCTCTCATTTTTCTATGTCCCTCTGGATAGATTGAAGCCACAGCGGGCATGAAGAAGGTAAGCTGTGGTAGAGACCAGATCAGACAGGTTGAGACAGTGAAGAAGGTAAGCTGTGGTAGAGACCAGATCAGACAGGTTGAGACAGTGAAGAAGGTAAGCTGTGGTAGAGACCAGGTCAGACAGGTTGAGACAGTGAAGAAGGTAGACTGAGGTAGAGACCAGATCAGACAGGTTGAGACAGTAAAGGAGGTAAGCTGTGGTAGAGACCAGGTCAGACAGGTTGAGACAGTGAAGAAGGTAGTCTGTGGTAGAGACCAGGGATATCTCCTGCAGGGATTTGTCTCACAATAGGTATATGTCTCACAACAGGGATATGTCTCACAATAGGGATATGTCTCACAATAGGGATATGTCTCACAATAGGGATATGTCTCACAATAGGGATATGTCTCACAACAGGGATATGTCTCACAATAGGGATATGTCTCACAACAGGGATATGTCTCACAACAGGGATATGTCTCACAATAGGGATATGTCTCACAACAGGGATATGTCTCACAATAGGGATATGTCTCACAATAGGGATATGTCTCACAATAGGGATATGTCTCACAATAGGGATATGTCTCACAACAGGGATATGTCTCACAATAGGGATATGTCTCACAATAGGGATATGTCTCACAACAGGGATATGTCTCACAATAGGGATATGTCTCACAACAGGGATATGTCTCACAATAGGGATATATCTAACAATAGGGTACTGTTGTATCCCCAGTACCTTGGTCAGGAACCACATTAATATTCGATTGTACCTTTGAGTTAATTTATTATTGGTTGTGCCTAAAGAAAATGACGGTTACTGTATATTTATATATCCTTTAAAAAGCCCAATGCCCCCTAGCCACACTACCGATTATGGGCCTCTGTCATCAGCCACCACACCAGCAGGTGGCACTAATCACATGGTGATATTATAATAAGGCGGTATTTTACAGTCGTGGCCAAAAGTTTTGAGAATGACACAAATATACATTTTCACAAAGTCTGCTGCCTCAGTTTGAATGATGGCAATTTGCATATACTCCAGAATGTTATGAAGAGTGATCAGATGAATTGCAATTGCGAAGTCCCTATTTGCCATGCAAATTAACTGAATCCCCCCCCAAATATTTCTACTGCATTTCAGCACTGCCACAAAAGGACCAGCTGACATCATGTCAGTGATTCTCTTGTTAACACAGGTGTGAGTGTTGACGAGGACAGGGCTGGAGATCACTCTGTCATGCTGATTGAGTTCGAATAACAGACTGGAAGCTTCAAAAGGAGGGTGGTGCTTGGAATCATTGTTCTTCCTCTGTCAACCATGGTTGCCTGCAAGGAAACACGTGCCGTCATCATTGCTTTGCACAAAAAGGGCTTCACAGGCAAGGATATTGCTGCCAGTAAGATTGCACCTAAATCAACCATTTATCGGATCATCAAGAACTTCAAGGAGAGCGGTTCACTTGTTGCGAAGAAGGCTTCAGGGCGCCCAAGAAAGTCCAGCAAGCGCCAGGACCGTCTCCTAAAGTTGATTCACCTGCGGGATTGGGTTACCACCTTTACAGAGCTTGCTCAGTAATGGCAGCAGGCAGATGTAAGTGTATCTGCACGCACAGTGAGGTGAAGACTTTTGGAGAATGGCCTGGTGTCAAGAAGGGCAGCAAAGAAGCCACTTCTCTCCAGGAAAAAAATCAGGGACAGACTGATATTCTGCTAAAGGTACAGGGATTGGACTGCTGTGGGCTGGAGTCTAGTCATTTTCTCTGAAGAATCCCCTTTCCGATTGTTTGGGGTATCCGGAAAAAAGTTTGTCCGGAGAAGACAAGGTGAGCGCTACCATCAGTCCTGTGTCATGCCAACAGTAAAGCATCCTGAGACCATTCATGTGTGGAGTTGCTTCTCAGCCAAGGGAGTGGGCTCACTCACAATTTTGCCTAAGAACACAGCCATGAATAAAGAATGGTACCAACACATCCTCCGAGAGCAACTTCTCCCAACCATCCAGGAACAGTTTGGTGATGAACAATGCCTTTTCCAGCATGATGGAGCACCTTGCCATAAGGCAAAGAGGGATATTGTTAACGTCAGGCCTGCAGTAAATGAACGAGGGTCAGGAGGGATATTGTTAACGTCAGGCCTGCAGTAAATGAACGAGGGTCAGGAGGATATTGTTAACGTCAGGCCTGCAGTAAATGAACGAGGGTCAGGAGGGATATTGTTAACGTCAGGCCTGCAGTAAATGAACGAGGGTCAGGAGGGATATTGTTAACGTCAGGCCTGCAGTAAATGAACGAGGGTCAGGAGGGATATTGTTAACGTCAGGCCTGCAGTAAATGAACGAGGGTCAGGAGGGATATTGTTAACGTCAGGCCTGCAGTAAATGAACGAGGGTCAGGAGGGATATTGTTAACGTCAGGCCTGCAGTAAATGAACGAGGGTCAGGAGGGATATTGTTAACGTCAGGCCTGCAGTAAATGAACGAGGGTCAGGAGGGATATTGTTAACGTCAGGCCTGCAGTAAATGAACGAGGGTCAGGAGGGATATTGTTAACGTCAGGCCTGCAGTAAATGAACGAGGGTCAGGAGGATATTGTTAACGTCAGGCCTGCAGTAAATGAACGAGGGTCAGGAGGGATATTGTTAACGTCAGGCCTGCAGTAAATGAACGAGGGTCAGGAGGATATTGTTAACGTCAGGCCTGCACTGCGGATGCCTTGTTTCAATCAGAGTGAAGTGGAGAGCCTTGGTCTCATGGTAAACAACACTCAGATCCAATGCTAGAACAGCTGTCATGGTTTCCTTCTGTCAGACTGAAATTATTTCTGAGGTGTGTACTGTGCAGAGGGGTTTTAGTGAGAGTCCTTCTTTATGCAAGTGGGGAGGAGAATGTTCTACACTAGAGTTTTCCTTTGTTTCCTCTTCAGTGATATTCTGGTTCAACTCAGAATAGGTCACTCCTTGTGAAAATCCTTTACTTTGGTAGGGTCCTGTATGTGGAGCAATTCTATACTGTATTACCTGGTGAGACAGGTACTGCGCATGTATGAGATGTGAGTCGAGCACTGACGACAACGGGAATACTTGACTAACCTGCCATTACCTCTCTCTTTTACTTTCCTTCTCTCTCTATCTCTTACTCTCATTTTCTCTCTCTATATATCTCTATCTTACGCTCCTTTTCTCTCTCTCTCTCTTGCTCTCTTCCCTCTCTGTAGCTGGATTCGGAGGCTGCGGACATCTTGAATGACCTGCAGGTCAAACTGGCCACCGTCCTGGACAATCTGAGCGCCATGTTCGGCAAGAGGTGAGCCAATCAGAAACACAGCTCTGACTGCATGTGTGGGTTTGGATGTGGGTACACAGACCCGCGAGCCACTGCAGCCCCTCATGATGAGTTCAGGTTTTTTGTGTCCCACAGCCCCAAAATGGCCCATCCCAGGTCTACAGGGTGATAGGTAGCTCAGACCTCCTACTCTAGTCTACATGGTGATAGGTAGCTCAGACCTCCTACTCCAATGTACAGGGTGATAGGTAGCTCAGTCCTCCTACTCTAGTCTACAGGGTGATAGGTAGCTCAGACCTCCTACTCTAGTCTACAGGGTGATAGGTAGCTCAGACCTCCTACTCTACTCTACAGGGTGATAGGTAGCTCAGACCTCGTACTCTAGTCTACAGGGTGATAGGTAGCTCAGTCCTCCTACTCTACAGGGTGATAGGTAGCTCAGACCTCCTACTCTAGTCTACATGGTGATAGGTAGCTCAGACCTCCTACTCCAATCTACAGGGTGATAGGTAGCTCAGTCCTCCTACTCTAGTCTACAGGGTGATAGGTAGCTCAGACCTCGTACTCTAGTCTACAGGGTGATAGGTAGCTCAGTCCTCCTACTCTACTCTACAGGGTGATAGGTAGCTCAGACCTCGTACTCTAGTCTACAGGGTGATAGGTAGCTCAGTCCTCCTACTCTACAGGGTGATAGGTAGCTCAGACCTCCTACTCTAGTCTACAGGGTGATAGGTAGCTCAGACCTCCTACTCTAATCTACAGGGTGATAGGTAGCTCAGACCTCCTACTCTACAGGGTGATAGGTAGCTCAGTCCTCCTACTCTAGTCTACAGGGTGATAGGTAGCTCAGACCTCCTAGTCTACAGGGTGATAGGTAGCTCAGACCTCCTACTCTAGTCTACAGGGTGATAGGTAGCTCAGACCTCCTACTCTACAGGGTGATAGGTAGCTCAGACCTCCTACTCTAGTCTACAGGGTGATAGGTAGCTCAGACCTCCTACTCTAGTCTACAGGGTGATAGGTAGCTCAGACCTCCTACTCTAGTCTACAGGGTGATAGGTAGCTCAGACCTCGTACTCTAGTCTACAGGGTGATAGGTAGCTCAGTCCTCCTACTCTACAGGGTGATAGGTAGCTCAGACCTCCTACTCTAGTCTACAGGGTGATAGGTAGCTCAGACCTCCTACTCTAATCTACAGGGTGATAGGTAGCTCAGACCTCCTACTCTAGTCTACAGGGTGATAGGTAGCTCAGTCCTCCTACTCTAGTCTACAGGGTGATAGGTAGCTCAGACCTCCTACTCTAATCTACAGGGTGATAGGTAGCTCAGACCTCCTACTCTACTCTACAGGGTGATAGGTAGCTCAGACCTCCTACTCTACAGGGTGATAGGTAGCTCAGACCTCCTACTCTACAGGGTGATAGGTAGCTCAGACCTCCTACTCTAATCTACATGGTGATAGGTAGCTCAGACCTCCTACTTTAATCTACAGGGTGATAGGTAGCTCAGACCTCCTACTCTAATCTACAGGGTGATCGGTAGCTCAGACCTCCTACTCTACAGGGTGATAGGTAGCTCAGTCCTCCTACTCTAGTCTACAGGGTGATAGGTAGCTCAGACCTCCTACTCTAATCTACAGGGTGATAGGTAGCTCAGACCTCGTACTCTAGTCTACAGGGTGATAGGTAGCTCAGACCTCCTACTCTACAGGGTGATAGGTAGCTCAGACCTCCTACTCTAATCTACAGGGTGATAGGTAGCTCAGACCTCCTACTCTACTCTACAGGGTGATAGGTAGCTCAGACCTCCTACTCTACTCTACAGGGTGATAGGTAGCTCAGACCTCCTACTCTAATCTACAGGGTGATAGGTAGCTCAGACCTCCTACTCTACAGGGTGATAGGTAGCTCAGTCCTCCTACTCTAGTCTACAGGGTGATAGGTAGCTCAGACCTCCTACTCTAATCTACAGGGTGATAGGTAGCTCAGACCTCGTACTCTAGTCTACAGGGTGATAGGTAGCTCAGACCTCCTACTCTACAGGGTGATAGGTAGCTCAGACCTCCTACTCTAATCTACAGGGTGATAGGTAGCTCAGACCTCCTACTCTACTCTACAGGGTGATAGGTAGCTCAGACCTCCTACTCTAATCTACAGGGTGATAGGTAGCTCAGACCTCCTACTCTACAGGGTGATAGGTAGCTCAGACCTGCTACTCTACAGGGTGATAGGTAGCTCAGACCTCCTACTCTACAGGGTGATAGGTAGCTCAGACCTCCTACTCTAGTCTACATGGTGATAGGTAGCTCAGACCTCCTACTCCAATCTACAGGGTGATAGGTAGCTCAGTCCTCCTACTCTAGTCTACAGGGTGATAGGTAGCTCAGACCTCGTACTCTAGTCTACAGGGTGATAGGTAGCTCAGTCCTCCTACTCTACTCTACAGGGTGATAGGTAGCTCAGACCTCGTACTCTAGTCTACAGGGTGATAGGTAGCTCAGTCCTCCTACTCTACAGGGTGATAGGTAGCTCAGACCTCCTACTCTAGTCTACAGGGTGATAGGTAGCTCAGACCTCCTACTCTAATCTACAGGGTGATAGGTAGCTCAGACCTCCTACTCTACAGGGTGATAGGTAGCTCAGTCCTCCTACTCTAGTCTACAGGGTGATAGGTAGCTCAGACCTCCTAGTCTACAGGGTGATAGGTAGCTCAGACCTCCTACTCTAGTCTACAGGGTGATAGGTAGCTCAGACCTCCTACTCTACAGGGTGATAGGTAGCTCAGACCTCCTACTCTAGTCTACAGGGTGATAGGTAGCTCAGACCTCCTACTCTAGTCTACAGGGTGATAGGTAGCTCAGACCTCCTACTCTAGTCTACAGGGTGATAGGTAGCTCAGACCTCGTACTCTAGTCTACAGGGTGATAGGTAGCTCAGTCCTCCTACTCTACAGGGTGATAGGTAGCTCAGACCTCCTACTCTAGTCTACAGGGTGATAGGTAGCTCAGACCTCCTACTCTAATCTACAGGGTGATAGGTAGCTCAGACCTCCTACTCTAGTCTACAGGGTGATAGGTAGCTCAGTCCTCCTACTCTAGTCTACAGGGTGATAGGTAGCTCAGACCTCCTACTCTAATCTACAGGGTGATAGGTAGCTCAGACCTCCTACTCTACTCTACAGGGTGATAGGTAGCTCAGACCTCCTACTCTACAGGGTGATAGGTAGCTCAGACCTCCTACTCTACAGGGTGATAGGTAGCTCAGACCTCCTACTCTAATCTACAGGGTGATAGGTAGCTCAGACCTCCTACTCTAATCTACAGGGTGATAGGTAGCTCAGACCTTCTACTCTAATCTACAGGGTGATCGGTAGCTCAGACCTCCTACTCTACAGGGTGATAGGTAGCTCAGTCCTCCTACTCTAGTCTACAGGGTGATAGGTAGCTCAGACCTCCTACTCTAATCTACAGGGTGATAGGTAGCTCAGACCTCGTACTCTAGTCTACAGGGTGATAGGTAGCTCAGACCTCCTACTCTACAGGGTGATAGGTAGCTCAGACGTCCTACTCTAATCTACAGGGTGATAGGTAGCTCAGACCTCCTACTCTACTCTACAGGGTGATAGGTAGCTCAGACCTCCTACTCTACTCTACAGGGTGATAGGTAGCTCAGACCTCCTACTCTAATCTACAGGGTGATAGGTAGCTCAGACCTCCTACTCTACAGGGTGATAGGTAGCTCAGTCCTCCTACTCTAGTCTACAGGGTGATAGGTAGCTCAGACCTCCTACTCTAATCTACAGGGTGATAGGTAGCTCAGACCTCGTACTCTAGTCTACAGGGTGATAGGTAGCTCAGACCTCCTACTCTACAGGGTGATAGGTAGCTCAGACCTCCTACTCTAATCTACAGGGTGATAGGTAGCTCAGACCTCCTACTCTACTCTACAGGGTGATAGGTAGCTCAGACCTCCTACTCTAATCTACAGGGTGATAGGTAGCTCAGACCTCCTACTCTACAGGGTGATAGGTAGCTCAGACCTGCTACTCTACAGGGTGATAGGTAGCTCAGACCTCCTACTCTACAGGGTGATAGGTAGCTCAGACCTCCTACTCTACTCTACAGGGTGATAGGTAGCTCAGACCTCCTACTCTACTCTACAGGGTGATAGGTAGCTCAGTCCTCCTACTCTACAGGGTGATAGGTAGCTCAGACCTCCTACTCTACAGGGTGATAGGTAGCTCAGACCTCCTACTCTACAGGGTGATAGGTAGCTCAGTCCTCCTACTCTAGTCTACAGGGTGATAGGTAGCTCAGACCTCCTACTCTGATCTACAGGGTGATAGGTAGCTCAGACCTCCTACTCTACAGGGTGATATGTAGCTCAGTCCTCCTACTCTACAGGGTGATAGGTAGCTCAGACCTCCTACTCTAGTCTACAGGGTGATAGGTAGCTCAGACCTCCTACTCTACAGGGTGATAGGTAGCTCAGACCTCCTACTCTACAGGGTGATAGGTAGCTCAGTCCTCCTACTCTAGTCTACAGGGTGATAGGTAGCTCAGACCTCCTACTCTACAGGGTGGTAGGAAGCTCAGACCTCCTACTCTACTCTACAGGGTGATAGGTAGCTCAGACCTCCTACTCTAATCTACAGGGTGATAGGTAGCTCAGACCTCCTACTCTAGTCTACAGGGTGATAGGTAGCTCAGACCCCCTACTCTACAGGGTGATAGGTAGCTCAGACCTCCTACTCTACAGGGTGATGGGTAGCTCAGTCCTCCTACTCTACTCTACAGGGTGATAGGTAGCTCAGACCTCCTACTCTACAGGGTGATAGGTAGCTCAGACCTCCTACTCTACAGGGTGATAGGTAGCTCAGACCTCCTACTCTAGTCTACAGGGTGATAGGTAGCTCAGACCTCCTACTCTACAGGGTGATAGGTAGCTCAGACCTCCTACTCTACAGGGTGATAGGTAGCTCAGACCTGCTACTCTACAGGGTGATAGGTAGCTCAGACCTCCTACTCTACTCTACAGGGTGATAGGTAGCTCAGACCTCCTACTCTACAGGGTGATAGGTAGCTCAGAACACCTACTCTACAGGGTGATAGGTAGCTCAGACCTCCTACTCTACAGGGTGATAGGTAGTTCAGACCTCTTACTCTACTCTACAGGGTGATAGGTAGCTCAGACCTCCTACTCTACAGGGTGATAGGTTGCTCAGACCTCCTACTCTACTCTACAGGGTGATAGGTAGCTCAGACCTCCTACTCTACAGGGTGATAGGTAGCTCAGACCTCTTACTCTACTCTACAGGGTGATAGGTAGCTCAGACCTCCTACTCTACAGGGTGATAGGTTGCTCAGACCTCCTACTCTACTCTACAGGGTGATAGGTAGCTCAGACCTCCTACTCTAATCTACAGGGTGATAGGTAGCTCAGACCTCCTACTCTATAGGGTGATAGGTAGCTCAGACCTCTTACTCTACAGGGTGATAGGTAGCTCAGACCTCCTACTCTACAGGGTGATAGGTAGCTCAGACCTCCTACTCTACAGGGTGATAGGTAGCTCAGACCTCCTACTCTACTCTACAGGGTGATAGGTAGCTCAGACCTCCTACTCTACTCTACAGGGTGATAGGTAGCTCAGACCTCCTACTCTAGTCTACAGGGTGATAGGTAGCTCAGACCTCCTACTCTAGTCTACAGGGTGATAGGTAGCTCAGACCTCCTACTCTAATCTACAGGGTGATAGGTAGCTCAGACCTCCTACTCTAGTCTACAGGGTGATAGGTAGCTCAGACCTCCTACTCTAGTCTACAGGGTGATAGGTAGCTCAGACCTCCTACTCTAGTCTACAGGGTAATAGGTAGCTCAGACCTCCTACTCTACTCTACAGGGTGATAGGTAGCTCAGACCTCCTACTCTACAGGGTGATAGGTAGCTCAGACCTCCTAGTCTACAGGGTGATAGGTAGCTCAGACCTCCTACTCTACAGGGTGATAGGTAGCTCAGACCTCCTACTCTAATCTACAGGGTGATAGGAAGCTCAGACCTCCTACTCTACTCTACAGGGTGATAGGTAGCTCAGACCTCCTACTCTAGTCTACAGGGTGATAGGTAGCTCAGTCCTCCTACTCTAGTCTACATGGTGATAGGTAGCTCATACCTCCTTCTCCAATCTACAGGGTGATAGGTAGCTCAGACCTCCTACTCTACAGGGTGATAGGTAGCTCAGTCCTCCTACTCTAGTCTACAGGGTGATAGGTAGCTCAGACCTCTAACTCTCGTCTACAGGGTGATAGGTAGCTCAGTCCTCCTACTCTAGTCTACAGGGTGATAGGTAGCTCAGACCTCCTACTCCAATCTACAGGGTGATAGGTAGCTCAGACCTCCTACTCTACTCTACAGGGTGATAGGTAGCTCAGACCTCCTAATCTACAGGGTGATAGGTAGCTCAGACCTCCTGCTCTACAGGGTGATATGTAGCTCAGTCCTCCTACTCTACAGGGTGATAGGTAGCTCAGACCTCCTACTCTAGTCTACAGGGTGATAGGTAGCTCAGACCTCCTACTCTACAGGGTGATAGGTAGCTCAGACCTCCTACTCTACAGGGTGATAGGTAGCTCAGTCCTCCTACTCTAGTCTACAGGGTGATAGGTAGCTCAGACCTCCTACTCTACAGGGTGGTAGGAAGCTCAGACCTCCTACTCTACTCTACAGGGTGATAGGTAGCTCAGACCTCCTACTCTAATCTACAGGGTGATAGGTAGCTCAGACCTCCTACTCTAGTCTACAGGGTGATAGGTAGCTCAGACCCCCTACTCTACAGGGTGATAGGTAGCTCAGACCTCCTACTCTACAGGGTGATGGGTAGCTCAGTCCTCCTACTCTACTCTACAGGGTGATAGGTAGCTCAGACCTCCTACTCTACAGGGTGATAGGTAGCTCAGACCTCCTACTCTACAGGGTGATAGGTAGCTCAGACCTCCTACTCTAGTCTACAGGGTGATAGGTAGCTCAGACCTCCTACTCTACAGGGTGATAGGTAGCTCAGACCTCCTACTCTACAGGGTGATAGGTAGCTCAGACCTGCTACTCTACAGGGTGATAGGTAGCTCAGACCTCCTACTCTACTCTACAGGGTGATAGGTAGCTCAGACCTCCTACTCTACAGGGTGATAGGTAGCTCAGAACACCTACTCTACAGGGTGATAGGTAGCTCAGACCTCCTACTCTACAGGGTGATAGGTAGCTCAGACCTCTTACTCTACAGGGTGATAGGTTGCTCAGACCTCCTACTCTACTCTACAGGGTGATAGGTAGCTCAGACCTCCTACTCTAATCTACAGGGTGATAGGTAGCTCAGACCTCCTACTCTATAGGGTGATAGGTAGCTCAGACCTCTTACTCTACAGGGTCATAGGTAGCTCAGACCTCCTACTCTACAGGGTGATAGGTAGCTCAGACCTCCTACTCTACAGGGTGATAGGTAGCTCAGACCTCCTACTCTACTCTACAGGGTGATAGGTAGCTCAGACCTCCTACTCTACTCTACAGGGTGATAGGTAGCTCAGACCTCCTAATCTAGTCTACAGGGTGATAGGTAGCTCAGACCTCCTACTCTAGTCTACAGGGTGATAGGTAGCTCAGACCTCCTACTCTAATCTACAGGGTGATAGGTAGCTCAGACCTCGTACTCTAGTCTACAGGGTGATAGGTAGCTCAGACCTCCTACTCTACAGGGTGATAGGTAGCTCAGACCTCCTACTCTAATCTACAGGGTGATAGGTAGCTCAGACCTCCTACTCTACTCTACAGGGTGATAGGTAGCTCAGACCTCCTACTCTAATCTACAGGGTGATAGGTAGCTCAGACCTCCTACTCTACAGGGTGATAGGTAGCTCAGACCTGCTACTCTACAGGGTGATAGGTAGCTCAGACCTCCTACTCTACAGGGTGATAGGTAGCTCAGACCTCCTACTCTACTCTACAGGGTGATAGGTAGCTCAGACCTCCTACTCTACTCTACAGGGTGATAGGTAGCTCAGTCCTCCTACTCTACAGGGTGATAGGTAGCTCAGACCTCCTACTCTACAGGGTGATAGGTAGCTCAGACCTCCTACTCTACAGGGTGATAGGTAGCTCAGTCCTCCTACTCTAGTCTACAGGGTGATAGGTAGCTCAGACCTCCTACTCTAATCTACAGGGTGATAGGTAGCTCAGACCTCCTACTCTACAGGGTGATATGTAGCTCAGTCCTCCTACTCTACAGGGTGATAGGTAGCTCAGACCTCCTACTCTAGTCTACAGGGTGATAGGTAGCTCAGACCTCCTACTCTACAGGGTGATAGGTAGCTCAGACCTCCTACTCTACAGGGTGATAGGTAGCTCAGTCCTCCTACTCTAGTCTACAGGGTGATAGGTAGCTCAGACCTCCTACTCTACAGGGTGGTAGGAAGCTCAGACCTCCTACTCTACTCTACAGGGTGATAGGTAGCTCAGACCTCCTACTCTAATCTACAGGGTGATAGGTAGCTCAGACCTCCTACTCTAGTCTACAGGGTGATAGGTAGCTCAGACCCCCTACTCTACAGGGTGATAGGTAGCTCAGACCTCCTACTCTACAGGGTGATGGGTAGCTCAGTCCTCCTACTCTACTCTACAGGGTGATAGGTAGCTCAGACCTCCTACTCTACAGGGTGATAGGTAGCTCAGACCTCCTACTCTACAGGGTGATAGGTAGCTCAGACCTCCTACTCTAGTCTACAGGGTGATAGGTAGCTCAGACCTCCTACTCTACAGGGTGATAGGTAGCTCAGACCTCCTACTCTACAGGGTGATAGGTAGCTCAGACCTGCTACTCTACAGGGTGATAGGTAGCTCAGACCTCCTACTCTACTCTACAGGGTGATAGGTAGCTCAGACCTCCTACTCTACAGGGTGATAGGTAGCTCAGAACACCTACTCTACAGGGTGATAGGTAGCTCAGACCTCCTACTCTACAGGGTGATAGGTAGCTCAGACCTCTTACTCTACTCTACAGGGTGATAGGTAGCTCAGACCTCCTACTCTACAGGGTGATAGGTTGCTCAGACCTCCTACTCTACTCTACAGGGTGATAGGTAGCTCAGACCTCCTACTCTTCAGGGTGATAGGTAGCTCAGACCTCTTACTCTACTCTACAGGGTGATAGGTAGCTCAGACCTCCTACTCTACAGGGTGATAGGTTGCTCAGACCTCCTACTCTACTCTACAGGGTGATAGGTAGCTCAGACCTCCTACTCTAATCTACAGGGTGATAGGTAGCTCAGACCTCCTACTCCATAGGGTGATAGGTAGCTCAGACCTCTTACTCTACAGGGTGATAGGTAGCTCAGACCTCCTACTCTACAGGGTGATAGGTAGCTCAGACCTCCTACTCTACAGGGTGATAGGTAGCTCAGACCTCCTACTCTACTCTACAGGGTGATAGGTAGCTCAGACCTCCTACTCTACTCTACAGGGTGATAGGTAGCTCAGACCTCCTACTCTAGTCTACAGGGTGATAGGTAGCTCAGACCTCCTACTCTACAGGGTGATAGGTAGCTCAGACCTCCTACTCTAATCTACAGGGTGATAGGAAGCTCAGACCTCCTACTCTACTCTACAGGGTGATAGGTAGCTCAGACCTCCTACTCTAGTCTACAGGGTGATAGGTAGCTCAGTCCTCCTACTCTAGTCTACATGGTGATAGGTAGCTCATACCTCCTTCTCCAATCTACAGGGTGATAGGTAGCTCAGACCTCCTACTCTACAGGGTGATAGGTAGCTCAGTCCTCCTACTCTAGTCTACAGGGTGATAGGTAGCTCAGACCTCTAACTCTCGTCTACAGGGTGATAGGTAGCTCAGTCCTCCTACTCTAGTCTACAGGGTGATAGGTAGCTCAGACCTCCTACTCCAATCTACAGGGTGATAGGTAGCTCAGACCTCCTACTCTACTCTACAGGGTGATAGGTAGCTCAGACCTCCTAATCTACAGGGTGATAGGTAGCTCAGACCTCCTGCTCTACAGGGTGATATGTAGCTCAGTCCTCCTACTCTACAGGGTGATAGGTAGCTCAGACCTCCTACTCTAGTCTACAGGGTGATAGGTAGCTCAGACCTCCTACTCTACAGGGTGATAGGTAGCTCAGACCTCCTACTCTACAGGGTGATAGGTAGCTCAGTCCTCCTACTCTAGTCTACAGGGTGATAGGTAGCTCAGACCTCCTACTCTACAGGGTGGTAGGAAGCTCAGACCTCCTACTCTACTCTACAGGGTGATAGGTAGCTCAGACCTCCTACTCTAATCTACAGGGTGATAGGTAGCTCAGACCTCCTACTCTAGTCTACAGGGTGATAGGTAGCTCAGACCCCCTACTCTACAGGGTGATAGGTAGCTCAGACCTCCTACTCTACAGGGTGATGGGTAGCTCAGTCCTCCTACTCTACTCTACAGGGTGATAGGTAGCTCAGACCTCCTACTCTACAGGGTGATAGGTAGCTCAGACCTCCTACTCTACAGGGTGATAGGTAGCTCAGACCTCCTACTCTAGTCTACAGGGTGATAGGTAGCTCAGACCTCCTACTCTACAGGGTGATAGGTAGCTCAGACCTCCTACTCTACAGGGTGATAGGTAGCTCAGACCTGCTACTCTACAGGGTGATAGGTAGCTCAGACCTCCTACTCTACTCTACAGGGTGATAGGTAGCTCAGACCTCCTACTCTACAGGGTGATAGGTAGCTCAGAACACCTACTCTACAGGGTGATAGGTAGCTCAGACCTCCTACTCTACAGGGTGATAGGTAGCTCAGACCTCTTACTCTACAGGGTGATAGGTTGCTCAGACCTCCTACTCTACTCTACAGGGTGATAGGTAGCTCAGACCTCCTACTCTAATCTACAGGGTGATAGGTAGCTCAGACCTCCTACTCTATAGGGTGATAGGTAGCTCAGACCTCTTACTCTACAGGGTCATAGGTAGCTCAGACCTCCTACTCTACAGGGTGATAGGTAGCTCAGACCTCCTACTCTACAGGGTGATAGGTAGCTCAGACCTCCTACTCTACTCTACAGGGTGATAGGTAGCTCAGACCTCCTACTCTACTCTACAGGGTGATAGGTAGCTCAGACCTCCTAATCTAGTCTACAGGGTGATAGGTAGCTCAGACCTCCTACTCTAGTCTACAGGGTGATAGGTAGCTCAGACCTCCTACTCTAATCTACAGGGTGATAGGTAGCTCAGACCTCGTACTCTAGTCTACAGGGTGATAGGTAGCTCAGACCTCCTACTCTACAGGGTGATAGGTAGCTCAGACCTCCTACTCTAATCTACAGGGTGATAGGTAGCTCAGACCTCCTACTCTACTCTACAGGGTGATAGGTAGCTCAGACCTCCTACTCTAATCTACAGGGTGATAGGTAGCTCAGACCTCCTACTCTACAGGGTGATAGGTAGCTCAGACCTGCTACTCTACAGGGTGATAGGTAGCTCAGACCTCCTACTCTACAGGGTGATAGGTAGCTCAGACCTCCTACTCTACTCTACAGGGTGATAGGTAGCTCAGACCTCCTACTCTACTCTACAGGGTGATAGGTAGCTCAGTCCTCCTACTCTACAGGGTGATAGGTAGCTCAGACCTCCTACTCTACAGGGTGATAGGTAGCTCAGACCTCCTACTCTACAGGGTGATAGGTAGCTCAGTCCTCCTACTCTAGTCTACAGGGTGATAGGTAGCTCAGACCTCCTACTCTAATCTACAGGGTGATAGGTAGCTCAGACCTCCTACTCTACAGGGTGATATGTAGCTCAGTCCTCCTACTCTACAGGGTGATAGGTAGCTCAGACCTCCTACTCTAGTCTACAGGGTGATAGGTAGCTCAGACCTCCTACTCTACAGGGTGATAGGTAGCTCAGACCTCCTACTCTACAGGGTGATAGGTAGCTCAGTCCTCCTACTCTAGTCTACAGGGTGATAGGTAGCTCAGACCTCCTACTCTACAGGGTGGTAGGAAGCTCAGACCTCCTACTCTACTCTACAGGGTGATAGGTAGCTCAGACCTCCTACTCTAATCTACAGGGTGATAGGTAGCTCAGACCTCCTACTCTAGTCTACAGGGTGATAGGTAGCTCAGACCCCCTACTCTACAGGGTGATAGGTAGCTCAGACCTCCTACTCTACAGGGTGATGGGTAGCTCAGTCCTCCTACTCTACTCTACAGGGTGATAGGTAGCTCAGACCTCCTACTCTACAGGGTGATAGGTAGCTCAGACCTCCTACTCTACAGGGTGATAGGTAGCTCAGACCTCCTACTCTAGTCTACAGGGTGATAGGTAGCTCAGACCTCCTACTCTACAGGGTGATAGGTAGCTCAGACCTCCTACTCTACAGGGTGATAGGTAGCTCAGACCTGCTACTCTACAGGGTGATAGGTAGCTCAGACCTCCTACTCTACTCTACAGGGTGATAGGTAGCTCAGACCTCCTACTCTACAGGGTGATAGGTAGCTCAGAACACCTACTCTACAGGGTGATAGGTAGCTCAGACCTCCTACTCTACAGGGTGATAGGTAGCTCAGACCTCTTACTCTACTCTACAGGGTGATAGGTAGCTCAGACCTCCTACTCTACAGGGTGATAGGTTGCTCAGACCTCCTACTCTACTCTACAGGGTGATAGGTAGCTCAGACCTCCTACTCTTCAGGGTGATAGGTAGCTCAGACCTCTTACTCTACTCTACAGGGTGATAGGTAGCTCAGACCTCCTACTCTACAGGGTGATAGGTTGCTCAGACCTCCTACTCTACTCTACAGGGTGATAGGTAGCTCAGACCTCCTACTCTAATCTACAGGGTGATAGGTAGCTCAGACCTCCTACTCTATAGGGTGATAGGTAGCTCAGACCTCTTACTCTACAGGGTGATAGGTAGCTCAGACCTCCTACTCTACAGGGTGATAGGTAGCTCAGACCTCCTACTCTACAGGGTGATAGGTAGCTCAGACCTCCTACTCTACTCTACAGGGTGATAGGTAGCTCAGACCTCCTACTCTACTCTACAGGGTGATAGGTAGCTCAGACCTCCTACTCTAGTCTACAGGGTGATAGGTAGCTCAGACCTCCTACTCTAGTCTACAGGGTGATAGGTAGCTCAGACCTCCTACTCTAATCTACAGGGTGATAGGTAGCTCAGACCTCCTACTCTAGTCTACAGGGTGATAGGTAGCTCAGACCTCCTACTCTAGTCTACAGGGTGATAGGTAGCTCAGACCTCCTACTCTAGTCTACAGGGTAATAGGTAGCTCAGACCTCCTACTCTACTCTACAGGGTGATAGGTAGCTCAGACCTCCTACTCTACAGGGTGATAGGTAGCTCAGACCTCCTAGTCTACAGGGTGATAGGTAGCTCAGACCTCCTACTCTACAGGGTGATAGGTAGCTCAGACCTCCTACTCTAATCTACAGGGTGATAGGAAGCTCAGACCTCCTACTCTACTCTACAGGGTGATAGGTAGCTCAGACCTCCTACTCTAGTCTACAGGGTGATAGGTAGCTCAGTCCTCCTACTCTAGTCTACATGGTGATAGGTAGCTCATACCTCCTTCTCCAATCTACAGGGTGATAGGTAGCTCAGACCTCCTACTCTACAGGGTGATAGGTAGCTCAGTCCTCCTACTCTAGTCTACAGGGTGATAGGTAGCTCAGACCTCTAACTCTCGTCTACAGGGTGATAGGTAGCTCAGTCCTCCTACTCTAGTCTACAGGGTGATAGGTAGCTCAGACCTCCTACTCCAATCTACAGGGTGATAGGTAGCTCAGACCTCCTACTCTACTCTACAGGGTGATAGGTAGCTCAGACCTCCTAATCTACAGGGTGATAGGTAGCTCAGACCTCCTGCTCTACAGGGTGATATGTAGCTCAGTCCTCCTACTCTACAGGGTGATAGGTAGCTCAGACCTCCTACTCTAGTCTACAGGGTGATAGGTAGCTCAGACCTCCTACTCTACAGGGTGATAGGTAGCTCAGACCTCCTACTCTACAGGGTGATAGGTAGCTCAGTCCTCCTACTCTAGTCTACAGGGTGATAGGTAGCTCAGACCTCCTACTCTACAGGGTGGTAGGAAGCTCAGACCTCCTACTCTACTCTACAGGGTGATAGGTAGCTCAGACCTCCTACTCTAATCTACAGGGTGATAGGTAGCTCAGACCTCCTACTCTAGTCTACAGGGTGATAGGTAGCTCAGACCCCCTACTCTACAGGGTGATAGGTAGCTCAGACCTCCTACTCTACAGGGTGATGGGTAGCTCAGTCCTCCTACTCTACTCTACAGGGTGATAGGTAGCTCAGACCTCCTACTCTACAGGGTGATAGGTAGCTCAGACCTCCTACTCTACAGGGTGATAGGTAGCTCAGACCTCCTACTCTAGTCTACAGGGTGATAGGTAGCTCAGACCTCCTACTCTACAGGGTGATAGGTAGCTCAGACCTCCTACTCTACAGGGTGATAGGTAGCTCAGACCTGCTACTCTACAGGGTGATAGGTAGCTCAGACCTCCTACTCTACTCTACAGGGTGATAGGTAGCTCAGACCTCCTACTCTACAGGGTGATAGGTAGCTCAGAACACCTACTCTACAGGGTGATAGGTAGCTCAGACCTCCTACTCTACAGGGTGATAGGTAGCTCAGACCTCTTACTCTACAGGGTGATAGGTTGCTCAGACCTCCTACTCTACTCTACAGGGTGATAGGTAGCTCAGACCTCCTACTCTAATCTACAGGGTGATAGGTAGCTCAGACCTCCTACTCTATAGGGTGATAGGTAGCTCAGACCTCTTACTCTACAGGGTGATAGGTAGCTCAGACCTCCTACTCTACAGGGTGATAGGTAGCTCAGACCTCCTACTCTACAGGGTGATAGGTAGCTCAGACCTCCTACTCTACTCTACAGGGTGATAGGTAGCTCAGACCTCCTACTCTACTCTACAGGGTGATAGGTAGCTCAGACCTCCTAATCTAGTCTACAGGGTGATAGGTAGCTCAGACCTCCTACTCTAGTCTACAGGGTGATAGGTAGCTCAGACCTCCTACTCTAATCTACAGGGTGATAGGTAGCTCAGACCTCCTACTCTAGTCTACAGGGTGATAGGTAGCTCAGACCTCCTACTCTAGTCTACAGGGTGATAGGTAGCTCAGACCTCCTACTCTAGTCTACAGGGTAATAGGTAGCTCAGACCTCCTACTCTACTCTACAGGGTGATAGGTAGCTCAGACCTACTCTACAGGGTGATAGGTAGCTCAGACCTCCTAGTCTACAGGGTGATAGGTAGCTCAGACCTACTCTACAGGGTGATAGGTAGCTCAGACCTCCTACTCTAATCTACAGGGTGATAGGAAGCTCAGACCTCCTACTCTACTCTACAGGGTGATAGGTAGCTCAGACCTCCTACTCTAGTCTACAGGGTGATAGGTAGCTCAGTCCTCCTACTCTAGTCTACATGGTGATAGGTAGCTCATACCTCCTTCTCCAATCTACAGGGTGATAGGTAGCTCAGACCTCCTACTCTACAGGGTGATAGGTAGCTCAGTCCTCCTACTCTAGTCTACAGGGTGATAGGTACCTCAGACCTCTAACTCTAGTCTACAGGGTGATAGGTAGCTCAGTCCTCCTACTCTAGTCTACAGGGTGATAGGTAGCTCAGACCTCCTACTCCAATCTACAGGGTGATAGGTAGCTCAGACCTCCTACTCTACTCTACAGGGTGATAGGTAGCTCAGACCTCCTACTCTACAGGGTGATAGGTAGCTCAGACCTCCTACTCTACAGGGTGATAGGTAGCTCAGACCTCCTACTCTACAGGGTGATAGGTAGCACAGACCTCCTACTCTAGTCTACAGGGTGATAGGTAGCTCAGACCTCCTACTCTACAGGGTGATAGGTAGCTCAGACCTCCTAGTCTACAGGGTGATAGGTAGCTCAGACCTCCTACTATAGTCTACAGGGTGATAGGTAGCTCAGACCTGCTACTCTACTGGGTGATAGGTGGCTCAGACCTCCTAGTCTACAGGGTGATAGGTAGCTCAGACCTCCTACTCTACTCTACAGGGTGATAGGTAGCTCAGACCTCCTACTATAGTCTACAGGGTGATAGGTAGCTCAGACCTCCTACTCTACAGGGTGATAGGTAGCTCAGACCTCCTACTATAGTCTACAGGGTGATAGGTAGCTCAGACCCCCTACTCTACAGGGTGATAGGTAGCTCAGCCCTCCTACTCTACTCTACAGGGTGATAGGTAGCTCAGACCTCCTAGTCTACTCTACAGGGTGATAGGTAGCTCAGACCTCCTACTCTACAGGGTGATAGGTAGCTCAGACCTCCTACTCTACAGGGTGATAGGTAGCTCAGACCTCCTACTCTACTCTACAGGGTGATAGGTAGCTCAGACCTCCTACTCTACAGGGTGATAGGTAGCTCAGACCTCCTACTCTACAGGGTGATAGGTAGCTCAGACCTCCTACTCTAATCTACAGGGTGATAGGAAGCTCAGACCTCCTACTCTACTCTACAGGGTGATAGGTAGCTCAGACCTCCTACTCTAGTCTACAGGGTTATAGGTAGCTCAGTCCTCCTACTCTAGTCTACATGGTGATAGGTAGCTCATACCTCCTTCTCCAATCTACAGGGTGATAGGTAGCTCAGACCTCCTACTCTACAGGGTGATAGGTAGCTCAGACCTCCTACTCTAGTCTACAGGGTGATAGGTAGCTCAGACCTCTAACTCTAGTCTACAGGGTGATAGGTAGCTCAGTCCTCCTACTCTAGTCTACAGGGTGATAGGTAGCTCAGACCTCCTACTCCAATCTACATTGTGATAGGTAGCTCAGACCTCCTACTCTACTCTACAGGGTGATAGGTAGCTCAGACCTCCTACTCTACAGGGTGATAGGTAGCTCAGACCTCCTACTCTACAGGGTGATAGGTAGCTCAGACCTCCTACTCTAGTCTACATGGTGATAGGTAGCACAGACCTCCTACTCTAGTCTACAGGGTGATAGGTAGCTCAGACCTCCTACTCTACAGGGTGATAGGTTGCTCAGACCTCCTAGTCTACAGGGTGATAGGTAGCTCAGACCTCCTACTATAGTCTACAGGGTGATAGGTAGCTCAGACCTGCTACTCTACTGGGTGATAGGTGGCTCAGACCTGCTACTCTACAGGGTGATAGGTAGCTCAGACCTCCTACTCTACTCTACAGGGTGATAGGTAGCTCAGACCTCCTACTATAGTCTACAGGGTGATAGGTAGCTCAGACCTCCTACTCTACAGGGTGATAGGTAGCTCAGACCTCCTACTATAGTGTACAGGGTGATAGGTAGCTCAGACCCCCTACTCTACAGGGTGATAGGTAGCTCAGACCTCCTACTCTACTCTACAGGGTGATAGGTAGCTCAGACCTCCTAGTCTACTCTACAGGGTGATAGGTAGCTCAGACCTCCTACTCTACAGGGTGATAGGTAGCTCAGACCTCCTACTCTACAGGGTGATAGGTAGCTCAGACCTCCTACTCTACTCTACAGGGTGATAGGTAGCTCAGACCTCCTACTCTACAGGGTGATAGGTAGCTCAGACCTCCTACTCTACTCTACAGGGTGATAGGTAGCTCAGTCCTCCTACTCTAGTCTACAGGGTGATAGGTAGCTCAGACCTCCTACTCTACAGGGTGATAGGAAGCTCAGATCTCCTACTCTAGTCTACAGGGTGATAGGTAGCTCAGACCTCCTACTCTACAGGGTGATAGGTAGCTCAGACCTCCTACTCTAGTCTACAGGGTGATAGGTAGCTCAGACCTCCTAATCTACAGGGTGATAGGTAGCTCAGACCTCCTACTCTACAGGGTGATAGGTAGCTCAGACCTCCTACTCTACAGGGTGATAGGTAGCTCAGACCTCCTACTCTACAGGGTGATAGGTAGCTCAGACCTCCTACTCTACAGGGTGATAGGTAGCTCAGACCTCCTACTCTACAGGGTGATAGGTAGCTCAGACCTCCTACTCCAATCTAGTCTTCTATACAAATAAAGAAAAAACATTGAATGAGTAGGTGTGTCCAATCTTGTGACTGGTACTGTGTGTGTGTATATATATATATATATATATATATATATATATATATATATATACATTGCTCAAAAAAATAAAGGGAACACTAAAATAACACATCCTAGATCTGAATGAATGAAATATTCTTATTAAATACTTTTTTCTTTACATAGTTGAATGTGCTGACAACAAGAAAATGATCAATGGAAATCAAATTTATCAACCCATGGAGGTCTGGATTTGGAGTCACACTAAAAATTAAAGTGGAAAACCACACTACAGGCTGATCCAACTTTGATGTAATGTCCTTAAAACAAGTCAAAAGGAGGCTCAGTAGTGTGTGTGGCCTCCACGTGCCTGTATGACCTTCCTACAACGCCTGGGCATGCTCCTGATGAGGTGGCGGATGGTCTCCTGAGGGATCTCCTACCAGACCTGGACTAAAGCATCCGCCGACTCCTGGACCGTCTGTGGTGCAACGTGGCGTTGGTGGATGGAGCGAGACATGATGTCCCAGATGTGCTCAATTGGACTCAGGTCTGGGGAACGGGCGGGCCAGTCCATAGCATCAATGCCTTCCTCTTGCAGGAACTGCTGACACACTCCAGCCACATGAGGTCTAGCATTGTCTTGCATTAGGAGGAACCCAGGGCCATCCACACCAGCATATGGTCTCACAAGGGGTCTGAGGATCTCATCTCGGTACCTAATGGCAGTCAGGCTACCTCTGGCGAACACATGGAGGGATGTGCGGCCCCCCAAAGAAATGCCACCCCACACCATGACTGACCCACCGCCAAACCGGTCATGCTGGAGGATGTTGCAGGCAGCAGAACGTTCTCCACGGCGTCTCCAGACTCTGTCACGTCTGTCACATGTGCTCAGTGTGAACCTGCTTTTATCTGTGAAGAGCACAGGGCGCCAGTGGCGAATTTGCCAATCTTGGTGTTCTCTGGCAAATGCCAAACGTCCTGCACAGTGTTGGGCTGTAAGCACAACCCCCACCTGTGGACGTCGGGCCCTCATACCACCCTCATGGAGTCTGTTTTTGACCGTTTGAGCAGACACATGCACATTTGTGGCCTGCTGGAGGTAATTTTGCAGGGCTCTGGCAGTGCTCCTCCTGCTCCTCCTTGCTCAAAGGCGGAGGTAGCGGTCCTGTTGCTGGGTTGTTGCCCTCCTACGGCCTCCTCCACGTCTCCTGATGTACCGGCCTGTCTCCTGGTAGCGCCTCCATGCTCTGGACACTACGCTGACCGACACAGCAAACCTTCTTGCCACAGCTCGCATTGATGTGCCATCCTGGATGAGTTGCACTACCTGAGCCACTTGTGTGGGTTGTAGACTCCGTCTCATGCTACCACTAGAGTGAGAGCACCGCCAGCATTCAAAAGTGACCAAAACATCAGCCAGGAAGCATAGGAACTGAGAAGTGGTCTGTGGTCACCACCTGCAGAACCACTCCTTTATTGGGGGTGTCTTGCTAATTGCCTATAATTTCCACCTGTTGTCTATTCCATTTGCACAACAGCATGTGAAATTTATTGTCAATCAGTGTTGCTTCCTAAGTGGACAGTTTGATTTCACAGAAGTGTGATTGACTTGGAGTTACATTGTGTTGTTTAAGTGTTCCTTTTATTTTTTTGAGCAGTGTATATTCGTTCTAGTCCCAGGGTTAGGCATGAAAAAGTGGGATCTGAACTGGCAACAGAAGAGCTGCTGGTTTCAGAGCATAACTACCATCCACTACTGTTGTTCCTTGAGAAAGGCACTATACTGCTACAGGGGAGCTGCACTGCGGCTCGCACTCCTTTCTGAATGTTTCTGTGTTGTCTGGGAGGATTGGGAGCTGATCAATTTCCAAGATGGACAATTGACTTGGTTTTCTATTTGTTATTAGTTTCCAGGCCCGTCTCACCGTCTGCATGCGTCAGATGGCAGAGATCCTGTACCAGATAAAAGGTCATCCCAACCGTCAGACAGCCGAGGCCGACGCTGACAACATGCTGAGGCCTCTCATGGAGTTCCTGGATGGAAAGTGAGTGGGGCTGACACACGGTGGACACCATTTTGGTGCAGAGATGGTTATGTATATGTGTATATGGATGCATATGCCATTTGTGCTGAAAAATGGTGCAGTTTCAAATCCGTGATATTTTCGTTAGTAGACTTGTTTCACATACTGAAACCATGTTATCTCAAGTAGTCTCTAGTTTGTCATGACAGAGCTACAGTGTCTTGCACACAAGAGATGTGGTTTTGGCGTCTGAGATGATATAGACTGAAACATGCTACTGTCGGTGACTGGGTAAAATGGTTCCAGTGTGCCTCAGTGTTTTTGTGTGTCCCTCTTCTCCCTGTAACCCCAGTCTGAGTCTGTTTGCTGACACCTGTGAGAAGACGGTTCTGAAGAGAATACTGAAGGATCTGTGGAAGATTGTCCTCAGCAGCTTGGAGAAGACCATCATCTTACCACCGAGCAACGACGGCTTCGTAAGTCTATCTGCCCTCCTCACAATACTGTATATACCAATAGTCTACCAGCACCACCCTGTAGACGTCCTGTCTTCCATCAGACAGTCTACCAGCACCACCCTCTAGACCTCCTGTGTTCCATCAGACAGTCTACCAGCACCACCCTCTAGACCTCCTGTCTTCCATCAGACAGTCTACCAGCACCACCCTGTAGACCTCCTGTCTTCCATCAGACAGTCTACCAGCACCACCCTGTAGACCTCCTGTCTTCCATCAGACAGTCTACCAGCACCACTCTGTAGACCTCCTGTGTTCCGTCAGACAGTCTAACAGCACCACCCTCTAGACCTCCTGTGTTCCATCAGACAGTCTACCAGCACCACCCTCTAGACCTCCTGTGTTCCATCAGACAGTCTACCAGCACCACCCTCTAGACCTCCTGTGTTCCATCAGACAGTCTACCAGCACCACCCTCTAGACCTCCTGTGTTCCATCAGACAGTCAACCAGCACCACCCTCTAGACCTCCTGTGTTCCATCAGACAGTCTACCAGCACCACCCTGTAGACCTCCTGTCTTCCATCAGACAGTCTACCAGCACCACCCTCTAGACCTCCTGTGTCCCATCAGACAGTCTACCAGCACCACCCTCTAGACCTCCTGTGTTCCGTCAGACAGTCTACCAGCACCACCCTCTAGACCTCCTGTCTTCCATCAGACAGTCTACCAGCACCACCCTCTAGACCTCCTGTGTTCTATCAGACAGTCTACCAGCACCCCCCTCTAGACCTCCTGTGTTCCGTCAGACAGTCTAACAGCACCACCCTCTAGACCTCCTGTCTTCCATCAGATAGTCTACCAGCACCACCCTCTAGACCTCCTGTGTTCCGTCAGACAGTCTACCAGCACCACCCTCTAGACCTCCTGTGTTCCATCCGACAGTCTACCAGCACCACCCTCTAGACCTCCTGTGTTCCGTCAGACAGTCTACCAGCACCACCCTCTAGACCTCCTGTCTTGCATCAGACAGTCTACCAGCACCACCCTCTAGACCTCCTGTGTTCCATCAGACAGTCTACCAGCACCACCCTCTAGACCTCCTGTGTTCCATCAGACAGTCTACCAGCACCACCCTCTAGACCTCCTGTCTTCCATCAGACAGTCTACCAGCACCACCCTCTAGACCTCCTGTCTTCCATCTGGCAGTCTACCAGCACCACCCTCTAGACCTCCTGTGTTCCATCAGACAGTCTACCAGCACCACTCTCTAGACCTCCTGTGTTCCGTCAGACAGTCTACAAGCACCACCCTGTAGACGTCCTGTGTTCCATCAGACAGTCTACCAGCACCACCCTCTAGACCTCCTGTGTTCCATCAGACAGTCTACCAGCACCAGCCTCTAGACCTCCTGTCTTCCATCAGACAGTCTACCAGCACCACCCTCTAGACCTCCTGTCTTCCATCAGACAGTCTACAAGCACCACCCTCTAGACCCCCTGTGTCCCATCAGACAGTCTACCAGCACCACCCTCTAGACCTCCTGTGTTCCATCAGACAGTCTACCAGCACCACCCTCTAGACCTCCTGTATTCCATCAGACAGTCTAAAAGCACCACCCTCTAGACCTCCTGTGTTCCATCAGACAGTCTACCAGCACCACCCTCTAGACCTCCTGTATTCCATCAGACAGTCTACCAGCACCACCCTCTAGACCTCCTGCCTTACATCCGACTGGAATTAGGTTCCTTTTGAATATAAACCCATCTCGGGGGTATTTTTAACAGATAGAACCAGATGTAATCTGACTAATCTGACCCAGTTCTCCCTACCTCACTCCCTCTCCCTCCTTCTCTAATCTTTCATGACATGCCTGATCATTTGCTTGATTTTTCCAGGGAGCTCAGATACTGACTGCTGCCAAGGGACTGTCCAACCTGAAGGTACAGACCACGCTGGCAGTTACTGCTGTCTTATAATGGCTATGCTGTTTATTTGATTTATTTTACCTTTATTTAACTAGACAAGTCAGTTAAGAACAAATTCTTATTTTCAATGACGGCCTAGGATCGGTATAAACCCCTGTCCTGAGTTTAACACACAATGGGGCGTGGCTAATGTCTGTCTGTAACTCTGGTTGCCGTAGGGAGGGGGTGAGGCCAAAAGCCTGACGCCCAAACAGTGTGTCATCATGGATGCCGCACTGGAAACCATCAAGGTGAAAACACACACACACACACACACACACACACACACACACACACACACACACACACACACACACACACACACACACACACACACACACACACACACACACACACACACACACACACACACACACACACACACACAGAGAAATAAGCGTATACACACTAATGCATACATACACTCTTAACTTTTCTCTCTCTCTCTTTCTCTTTCTCTCTCCCTCTCAGCAATACTTCCATGCGGGAGGTAATGGTCTGAAGAAGGCCTATGTGGAGAAGAGTCCTGAGTTAACTTCGCTGAAATATGCTCTGTCCCTCTACTCTCAGAGCACTGATGCACTAATCAAGATCTTTGTAACTACACAGCACGCACAGGGTAAGACACACACACACACACACACACACACACACACACACACACACACACACACACACACACACACACACACACACACACACACACACACACACACACACACACACACACTCAGAGAACAAACATATATTTTTGTTTACATGCACAGACAGTTTTACTCATGACCTGTATTGATGCATTTCCATTATCATGCCAATAGAGGTCAGTATAGAGTATTCACTCTTCCTGTTTTCTCTCTCTTTGTCTCACACAATTTATTTTTCTCCCTCACTCTCTCTCTCTCTCTCTCTCTCTCTCTCTCTCTCTCTCTCTCTCTCTCTCTCTCTCTCTCACACCCGTTCTCTCTCTCTTTCACACCATTTCTCTCTCTCTTTTCTCTCTCTCTCTAGTTCATAATGGGATGGGCATCAGGATTACCCCCAGTGAGAAGGTTCGGCCAGACAGAGGTATGTTATAGTGTTATAGATGGATTATAAGCTTTTATAATGTGGTAATAATGTATTAGATTTCCTTAAAATAATGTGTTATAGCTAATTGATTTACATATAATAGCGCAATGATAGAATGAAGTGAATGAACACGTTTGGTTGCTCAGTAAATGGTAATAGTGGTGTGATCATTTGTGATGTACATTGACTCTCAGGTTCAGGAGTGGAGAAGCCTGTTGGTGAGGCCCAGATCCAGATAGACATGGTGCCTCCAGGCAAAGACAAGGTCCACAAGGTCAACATCAGAGGTGAGCCAGACACGTGTCCTGTCCAGTCCACCTCAGATCAAACTGGACAACACAAACACACCTCATAACTCAAACATTTTCATCTCTCTGTCCTTTTGTCAAACATCTCTCATCTTTCCATCTCATATCTTTCCTTCTCCATCTCTCATCTTTCCATCTCATATCTTTCCTTCTCCATCTCTCATCTTTCCTTCTCCATCTCTCATCTTTCCATCTCATATCTTTCCTTCTCCATCTCTCATCTTTCCTTCTCCATCTCTCATCTTTACATCTCATATCTTTCCTTCTCCATCTCTCATCTTTCCATCTCATATCTTTCCTTCTCCGTCTCTCATCTTTCCTTCTCCCTCTCTCATCTTTCCATCTCATATCTTTCCTTCTCCATCTCTCATCTTTCCTTCTCCATCTCTCATCTTTCCATCTCATATCTTTCCTTCTCCATCTCTCATCTTTCCATCTCATATCTTTCCTTCTCCGTCTCTCATCTTTCCTTCTCCATCTCTCATCTTTCCATCTCTCATCTCTCATCTTTCCATCTTTTCATCTCTCATCTTTCCATTTCTCATCTCTCCATCTCCTTCTCCTTCTATCTACTGCTCTCACACCGATTGCTTTCATTTCTCACCTGTTGTTCCCTCGCTCTCTCTCTCTCTCTCTCCCCCCCACCTCTCTCTCTCCTCCCCTCCCCCCCGCCCTTGGTCTCTCTCCTTGTCTCTCTCTCTCCCCTACAGTGATAGCGGTGAATGACATGAGGTGGCAGACATCAGGGATGTTCCGTCCCTTCGTGGAGGTCAATATGATTGGTCCACTCCTTGCCGCCCAGAAGAGGAAGTTCACCACCAAGTCAAAGAATAACAGCTGGACAGCCAAGTACAACGAGGCCTTCCAATTGTGAGTTCACCACTGAGTTTCCAGCCCTTCACTTTCACTCCACTTTCAGGTGTTCACCACCCTGACAACTATTTTCGGCTGGAGCTACGGCAGCACAAGTGCCAAAACTAGAGGGTTTGGCTCATGAAATTACTTTGAAATAAATATTAATCACCAAAGCTTTTTTTAAAGGTGAAGTACAACAACCATCCATTCTCCACTGTTAGATTTAGATCCTACTGTACAACAACCAACCATTCTCCACTGTTAGATTTAGATTCTACTGTACAACAACCATCCATTCTCCACTGTTAGATTTAGATTCTACTGTACAACAACCATCCATTCTCCACTGTTAGATTTAGATTCTACTGTATAACAACCATCCATTCTCCACTGTTAGATTTAGATTCTACTGTATAACAACCATCCATTCTCCACTGTTAGATTTAGATTCTACTGTACAACAACCAACCATTCTCCACTGTTAGATTTAGATTCTACTGTACAACAACCATCCATTCTCCACTGTTAGATTTAGATTCTACTGTATAACAACCATCCATTCTCCACTGTTAGATTTAGATTCTACTGTATAACAACCATCCATTCTCCACTGTTAGATTTAGATTCTACTGTATAACAACCAACCATTCTCCACTGTTAGATTTAGATTCTACTGTACAACAACCATCCATTCTCCACTGTTAGATTTAGATTCTACTGTATAACAACCATCCATTCTCCACTGTTAGATTTAGATCCTACTGTATAACAACCATCCATTCTCCACTGTTAGATTTAGATTCTACTGTACAACAACCAACCATTCTCCACTGTTAGATTTAGATTCTACTGTACAACAACCATCCATTCTCCACTGTTAGATTCAGATCCTACTGTACAACAACCATCCATTCTCCACTGTTAGATTTAGATCCTACTGTACAACAACCAACCATTCTCCACTGTTAGATTCAGATCCTACTGTACAACAACCAACCATTCTCCACTGTTAGATTTAGATTCTACTGTACAACAACCATCCATTCTCCACTGTTAGATTTAGATTCTACTGTACAACAACCAACCATTCTCCACTGTTAGATTCAGATCCTACTGTACAACAACCAACCATTCTCCACTGTTAGATTTAGATTCTACTGTACAACAACCATCCATTCTCCACTGTTAGATTTAGATTCTACTGTACAACAACCAACCATTCTCCACTGTTAGATTTAGATCCTACTGTACAACAACCATCCATTCTCCACTGTTAGATTTAGATTCTACTGTATAACAACCATCCATTCTCCACTGTTAGATTTAGATTCTACTGTACAACAACCATCCATTCTCCACTGTTAGATTTAGATCCTACTGTATAACAACCATCCATTCTCCACTGTTAGATTTAGATTCTACTGTATAACAACCATCCATTCTCCACTGTTAGATTTAGATTCTACTGTACAACAACCAACCATTCTCCACTGTTAGATTTAGATTCTACTGTACAACAACCAACCATTCTCCACTGTTAGATTTAGATTCTACTGTATAACAACCATCCATTCTCCACTGTTAGATTTAGATTCTACTGTATAACAACCATCCATTCTCCACTGTTAGATTTAGATTCTACTGTATAACAACCAACCATTCTCCACTGTTAGATTTAGATTCTACTGTACAACAACCATCCATTCTCCACTGTTAGATTTAGATTCTACTGTATAACAACCATCCATTCTCCACTGTTAGATTTAGATCCTACTGTATAACAACCATCCATTCTCCACTGTTAGATTTAGATTCTACTGTACAACAACCAACCATTCTCCACTGTTAGATTTAGATTCTACTGTACAACAACCATCCATTCTCCACTGTTAGATTCAGATCCTACTGTACAACAACCATCCATTCTCCACTGTTAGATTTAGATCCTACTGTACAACAACCAACCATTCTCCACTGTTAGATTCAGATCCTACTGTACAACAACCATCCATTCTCCACTGTTAGATTTAGATCCTACTGTACAACAACCATCCATTCTCCACTGTTAGATTTAGATTCTACTGTACAACAACCATCCATTCTCCACTGTTAGATTTAGATCCTACTGTACAACAACCAACCATTCTCCACTGTTAGATTTAGATCCTACTGTACAACAACCAACCATTCTCCACTGTTAGATTCAGATCCTACTGTACAACAACCAACCATTCTCCACTGTTAGATTCAGATCCTACTGTACAACAACCATCCATTCTCCACTGTTAGATTTAGATCCTACTGTACAACAACCATCCATTCTCCACTGTTAGATTCAGATCCTACTGTACAACAACCAACCATTCTCCACTGTTAGATTTAGATCCTACTGTACAACAACCATCCATTCTCCACTGTTAGATTCAGATTCTACTGTACAACAACCATCCATTCTCCACTGTTAGATTTAGATCCTACTGTACAACAACCAACCATTCTCCACTGTTAGATTTAGATCCTACTGTACAACAACCAACCATTCTCCACTGTTAGATTCAGATCCTACTGTACAACAACCAACCATTCTCCACTGTTAGATTTAGATCCTACTGTACAACAACCATCCATTCTCCACTGTTAGATTTAGATCCTACTGTACAACAACCAACCATTCTCCACTGTTAGATTTAGATCCTACTGTATAACAACCATCCATTCTCCACTGTTAGATTTAGATTCTACTGTACAACAACCATCCATTCTCCACTGTTAGATTCAGATCCTACTGTACAACAACCATCCATTCTCCACTGTTAGATTTAGATTCTACTGTATAACAACCATCCATTCTCCACTGTTAGATTTAGATTCTACTGTATAACAACCATCCATTCTCCACTGTTAGATTTAGATTCTACTGTACAACAACCATCCATTCTCCACTGTTAGATTTAGATCCTACTGTACAACAACCATCCATTCTCCACTGTTAGATTTAGATCCTACTGTACAACAACCAACCATTCTCCACTGTTAGATTTAGATTCTACTGTACAACAACCATCCATTCTCCACTGTTAGATTTAGATCCTACTGTACAACAACCATCCATTCTCCACTGTTAGATTTAGATCCTACTGTACAACAACCATCCATTCTCCACTGTGCACAGATTTAAAGTTAGGACTCCACCATTAGTCTGTAGTGTACACTATACACCAATGTTGAACCACTTCTACCTCTTCGCTCTTTCCCTCCAACCTCCCCTCCTTCCTCTCTCCCTCCAACCTCCCCTCCTTCCTCTCCCCCTCCAACCTCCCCTCCTTCCTCTCTCCCTCCAACCTCCCATCCTTCCTCTCCCCCTCCAACCTCCCCTCCTTCCTCTCCCCCACCAACCTCCCCTCCTTCCTCTCCCCCTCCAACCTCCCCTCCTTCCTCTCCCCCTCCAACCTCCCCTCCTTCCTCTCCCCCACCAACCTCCCCTCCTTCCTCTCCCCCTCCAACCTCCCCTCCTTCCTCTCACCCTCCAACATCCCCTCCTTCCTCTCTCCCTCCAACCTCCCCTCCTTCCTCTCTCCCTCCAACCTTCCCTCCTTCCTCTCCCCCTCCAACCTCCCCTCCTTCCTCTCTCCCTCCAACCTCCGCTCCTTCCTCTCCCCCTCCAACCTCCCCTCCTTCCTCTCCCCCTCCAACCTCCCCTCCTTCCTCTCTCCCCCCAACCTCCCCACCTTCCTCTCCCCCTCCAACCTCCCCTCCTTCCTCTCTCCCCCCAACCTCCCCTCCTTCCTCTCTCCCCCCAACCTCCGCTCCTTCCTCTCCCTCTCCAACCTCCGCTCCTTCCTCTCTCCCTCCAACCTCCCCTCCTTCCTCTCTCCCTCCAACCTCCCCTCCTTCCTCTCTCCCCCTAACCTCCCCACCTTCCTCTCCCCCTCCAACCTCCCCTCCTTCCTCTCTCCCTCCAACCTCCCCTCCTTCCTCTCCCCCTCCAACCTCCCCTCCTTCCTCTCCCCCTCCAACCTCCCCTCCTTCCTCTCTCCCTCCAACCTCCCCTCCTTCCTCTCCCCCTCCAACCTCCCCTCCTTCCTCTCTCCCTCCAACCTCCCCTCCTTCCTCTCTCCCTCCAACCTCCCCTCCTTCCTCTCTCCCTCCAACAGCATCCTGGGTAAGGAGTCTCCAGACTGCTATGAGCTGCAGGTGACGGTGAAGGACTACTGTTTCGGCCGGGCCGACCGTGTTGTGGGCGTGGCCGTGGTCCAGCTCCGAGACGTGGCTGACAGGAAGTCGTGCGTGTGCTGGTGCCCGCTGGGCGGATTCATCCAGAAGGACGAGACGGGCGTAACGGTGATGCGTATCTTGTCTCAGCGTGCGGCCGACGAGGTGGCCAAGGACTTTGTCAAACTGAAGGCCGAGACACGTCCTGTAGAGGAGGGGAGATGATGAGGAGATGTGGAGAGAGGATAGGTAGAGGAGAGAAGAGGTGGAGAGAGGATGAGGAGATGTGGAGAGAGGATAGGTAGAGGGGAGGAGAGAGGAGAGGAGAGAAGGAGGGGAGGTGGAGAGAGGATAGGTAGAGGAGCGGGGAGGAGGAGGGAGGATAGGTAGATGAGAGCCTATCACAAGACGGAGTTGAAAGAGCAGACACGCTCGGTGGAAGAGAGGGACATCAGGATAGAAGTTAATAAATGTTATGTTTCCTGGTCCTCTGGGCCAATGAGAGGGCCTGGAGCAGGCACATGACTGATGAGGGACCAATCAGAGACTTTCACTGTATGCATCAAAGTAGTGGAGTGTGACACAACACCACATACCTTCACTGTTGCATTCATATCACACACACACACACACAGACGCACGCACACACACACACACACGTGAATGAATGTCTGCTTACTGTATGTACCAGGGGCTATATCAGAACAACCCTTATAGGTACATCCTCTAATTTTATATACTACTAGCATGAGACTGATACGCATAGCCCAACACCCATCACCCTAACCTGTGATGAAAACACATGAGACTCATGCCCATAGCCCAACACCCATCACCCTAACCTGTGATGAAAACACATGAGACTCATGCCCATAGCCCAACACCCATCACCCTAACCTGTGATGGAAACACATGAGACTCATGCCCATAGCCCAACACCCATCACCCTAACCTTTGATGAAAACACATGAGACTCATGCCCATAGCCCAACACCCATCACCCTAACCTTTGATGAAAACACATGAGACTCATGCCCATAGCCCAACACCCATCACCCTAACCTGTGATGAAAACACATGAGACTCATGCCCATAGCCCAACACCCATCACCCTAACCTGTGATGGAAACACATGAGACTCATGCCCATAGCCCAACACCCATCACCCTAACCTGTGATGAAAACACGTGTGGATGGATCTGACCTGACCTGTCTCCAGGGTCACTACAGTACCATCCCTGTGGTTTACATAGCCTTAAAATCACAGCGCTAACCCCCATCCCTCCTCAGACCATCACAACCACAGGGATATGTACCTGAACTGGGAAGAAAATGGCTGCCTATTGGCCCTGGTTAAAATGATTTCACTGTATAGTGATAGCAGACAATAAAAACAGGTGAGGTTTGTGAGGTACAGGTTGGAGTACAGACTAGGGTGAGGTACTACAGTTAGTCAGTTAGTTGACAGGGTGGAGTACAGACTAGGGTGAGGTACTACAGTTAGTCAGTTAGTTGACAGGGTGTAGTACGGACTAGGGTGAGGTACTACAGTTAGTCAGTTAGTTGACCGGGTGGAGTACAGACTAGGGTGAGGTACTACAGTCAGTTAGTTGACCGGGTGGAGTACAGACTAGGGTGAGGTACTACAGTTAGTCAGTTAGTTGACAGGGTGGAGTACAGACTAGGGTGAGGTACTACAGTTAGTCAGTTAGTTGACAGGGTGGAGTACAGACTAGGGTGAGGTACTACAGTTAGTCAGTTAGTTGACAGGGTGGAGTACAGACTAGGGTGAGGTACTACAGTTAGTCAGTTAGTTGACAGGGTGGAGTACAGACTAGGGTGAGGTACTAGAGTTAGTCAGTTAGTTGACCGGGTGGAGTACAGACTAGGGTGAGGTACTAGAGTTAGTCAGTTAGTTGACAGGTTGGAGTACAGACTAGGGTGAGGTACTACAGTTAGTCAGTTAGTTGACAGGGTGGAGTACAGACTAGGGTGAGGTACTACAGTTAGTCAGTTAGTTGACAGGGTGGAGTACAGACTAGGGTGAGGTACTACAGTTAGTCAGTTAGTTGACAGGGTGGAGTACAGACTAGGGTGAGGTACTAGAGTTAGTCAGTTAGTTGACCGGGTGGAGTACAGACTAGGGTGAGGTACTAGAGTTAGTCAGTTAGTTGACAGGTTGGAGTACAGACTAGGGTGAGGTACTACAGTTAGTCAGTTAGTTGACCGGGTGGAGTACAGACTAGGGTGAGGTACTACAGTTAGTCAGTTAGTTGACAGGGTGGAGTACAGACTAGGGTGAGGTACTAGAGTTAGTCACTTAGTTGACCGGGTGGAGTACAGACTAGGGTGAGGTACTAGAGTTAGTCAGTTAGTTGACAGGTTGGAGTACAGACTAGGGTGAGGTACTACAGTTAGTCAGTTAGTTGACAGGGTGTAGTACGGACTAGGGTGAGGTACTAGAGTTAATCAGTTAGTTGACCGGGTGGAGTACAGACTAGGGTGAGGTACTACAGTTAGTCAGTTAGTTGACAGGTTGGAGTACAGACTAGGGTGAGGTACTACAGTTAGTCAGTTAGTTGACAGGGTGGAGTACAGACTAGGGTGAGGTACTACAGTTAGTCAGTTAGTTGACAGGTTGGAGTACGGACTAGGATGAGGTACTACAGTTAGTCAGTTAGTTGACCGGGTGGAGTACAGACTAGGGTGAGGTACTACAGTTAGTCAGTTAGTTGACAGGTTGGAGTACGGACTAGGATGAGGTACTACAGTTAGTCAGTTAGTTGACCGGGTGGAGTACAGACTAGGGTGAGGTACTACAGTTAGTCAGTTAGTTGACCGGGTGGAGTACAGACTAGGGTGAGGTACTACAGTTAGTCAGTTAGTTGACAGGTTGGAGTACAGACTAGGGTGAGGTACTACAGTTAGTCAGATAGTTGACAGGGTGGAGTACAGACTAGGGTGAGGTACTACAGTTAGTCAGTTAGTTGACAGGTTGGAGTACAGACTAGGGTGAGGTACTACAGTTAGTCAGTTAGTTGACAGGGTGTAGTACGGACTAGGGTGAGGTACTAGAGTTAGTCAGTTAGTTGACAGGGTGGAGTACAGACTAGGGTGAGGTACTACAGTTAGTCAGTTAGTTGACAGGTTGGAGTACAGACTAGGGTGAGGTACTACAGTTAGTCAGTTAGTTGACAGGGTGTAGTACGGACTAGGGTGAGGTACTACAGTTAGTCAGTTAGTTGACCGGGTGGAGTACAGACTAGGGTGAGGTACCACAGTTAGTCAGTTAGTTGACCGGGTGGAGTACAGACTAGGGTGAGGTACTACAGTTAGTCAGTTAGTTGACCGGGTGGAGTACAGACTAGGGTGAGGTACTACAGTCAGTTAGTTGACCGGTTGGAGTACAGACTAGGGTGTGGGGTGTTTTTTACTGTCAGACGGCTGTGTGAACAGAACAGAGCTGTTTGGGCTTAATGGTTACAGCATCGACCCACTCCACTTCAGCCTGGGGGGGGCTCTATGCTCCCATACAGTACACTATACTCATGACATAACCTTTAACCTCCTCTCTAAATTTTGTATTTATTTATGTATTTATTCATGTATTTATTTTGCCAACTTAAGTTTCTCTTTTCAACTGTTACTGCAGATACTGTTTGCCTGTATGTCTACATGGAATGGAAATAGCCAAACATTGACTAGTTTGTTTGTTTTGTTGGGGGGAGGGGGGGGGGTTATTTAAAAAGTCTATCTCATGTCCAGATACACACCTCTTGATGAACAAATGTTAGAGTATGTTAACTACCTCCCCCTTCTTCCCAGGTAATGTTTAGACGCGTCTGTGCCACCCCTAGCATTACCACAAACACACTGGTGTTATAATGACCATGTCATACTTGACCTCTGTCAATCATCCTCTTACTGAGACCTGACTCTCATGTTAGCCCCGCCCCAAAGGTTCCACCATTGCTCTCATTGGTGGAGTTTTTTTTGCATGGCCCCGGTGCCTTGTGTGGGTGGAGATTTCACTTAAAGACCAATGGAATGGTCTAAAATGAGCAAATCCGGGCCACCGGACCATGCAAAATTAACTCGACCAGTCATTGGGCGTTCTGTGAATGTCACAAATATTACCTGCCTGCCATTGGCTGGAAGAGAAAATTGAAAGGTGGGCCATCCAATAATATCACATAGATGGAGAAGTGGGTGGATGGAGTATGCACCACGTGCCAAGTAATGCAGTGTTCACTTTCTAGTTTTCTTGATTTGTTCCTGTCTTTCATTTTGTTTCTTTCGGGTTTTTTTCGGGGTTTTTTGACAAGTGAACTCTGACACTCAAACTGTTTTAATCTTACTGTAAGTTAGAAAACCATAACAGCAGTTTGTAAAGAAAATCCTAACACCAGAGCATGTATTTACAGTACACAATCAAAGTAAACTAGACCTTGAGTTGTGCATTTTTATGTATGTACTGTCAAATATGAAAAGATTAATATACGTAAAGTATGTATCATTAATATTATAATGCTGCGAAAATGTTGAATATACTTGTACTAATATTAGAATTTTGTATATAAAGTATTAATGAATAATCTCTTTGGCTTTTGGAGTGTTATTGAGTTAGATGGACGTGAGACTAGGATGAGACTAGATGGGATGAGACTAGATGGGATGAGACTAGATGGGATGAGACTAGATGGGATGAGACTAGATGGGATGAGACTAGATGGGAAGAGACTAGATGGGATGAGACTAGATGGGATGAGACTAGATGGGATGAGACTAGATGGGATGAGACTAGATGGGATGAGACTAGATGGGATGAGACTAGATGGGATGAGACTAGATGGGATGAGACTAGATGGGATGAGACTAGATGGGATGAGACTAGATGGGATGAGACTAGATGGAGATTTGAAAGAGTTTTACATGTTTTTGTCCATTGCATTCCATTGGTTATCAAACACCACATACACCTGTGTTTATTTTACCACACAGTGCCCCCCCCCCCCCCCCCCCCTTCCCCCTCTCCCCCTCTCTCCTCTCCCTCTCCCCTCCGGTATTACTCATTGTCTCTCTCTCAGTATGATAGCATTCTGTGTACATCATGATTCATTTCCAGTTGAACAGACTGAGCTGATCATTAATAGAAGAGAGCAGCACTGAACTGGAGCCTCCTCCTCTCCCCCTCCTCCTCTCCCCCTCTCATACTCTCCCCCTCTCATACTCTCCTCCTCTCCCCCTCTCATACTCTCATACTCTCCTCCTCTCCCCCTCTCATACTCTCCCCCTCTCATACTCTCCTCCTCTCCCCCTCTCATACTCTCCTCCTCTCCCCCTCTCATCCTCTCCCCCTCTCATACTCTCCCCCTCTCATACTCTCCTCCTATCCCCCTCTCATACTCTCCTCCTCTCCCCCTCTCATACTCTCATACTCTCCTCCTCTCCCCCTCTCATACTCTCCTCCTCTCCCCCTCTCCCCCTCTCATACTCTCCTCTCATACTCTCCTCCTCTCCCCCTCTCATACTCTCCTCCTCTCCCCATCTCACACTCTCCTCCTCCCCCCCCCTCAAACGCTCCTCCTCTCCTCTCTCATACTCTCCTCCTCTTCCTCTCTCATACTCTCCTCCTCTCCCCCTCTCACACTCTCCTCCTCTCCCCTCTCATACTCTCCTCCTCTCCCCCTCTCCTCCTCTCCCCCTCTCCCCCTCTCATACTCTCCTCCTCTCCCCCTCTCCTCCTCTCCCCCTCTCCCCCTCTCATACTCTCCTCCTCTCCCTCTCTCATACTCTCCTCCTCTCCCCCTCTCATACTCTCCCCCTCTCATACTCTCCTCCTCTCCCTCTCTCATACTCACCTCCTCTGCCCCTCTCATACTCTCCTCCTCTCCCCCTCTCATACTCTCCTCCTCTCCCTCCCTCATACTCTCCTCCTCTCCCTCTCTCATACTCTCCTCCTCGCCCTCTCTCATACTCTCCTCCCTCTCATACTCTCCTCCTCTTCCTCTCTCATACTCTCCTCCTCTTCCTCTCTCATACTCTCCTCCTCTCCCTCTCTCATACTCTCCTCCTCTCCCTCCCTCATACTCTCCTCCTCTCCCTCTCTCATACTCTCCTCCTCGCCCTCTCTCATACTCTCCTCCCTCTCATACTCTCCTCCTCTTCCTCTCTCATACTCTCCTCCTCTCCCTCTCTCATAATCTCCTCCTCTCCCTCTCTCATACTCTCCTCATCGCCCTCTCTCATATTCTCCTCCCTCTCCCTCTCATACTTTCCTCCTTTCACTCTCTCATATTCTCATCTCTCATATTCTCCTCCCTCTCCCTCTCTCATACTCTCCTCCCTCTCTCATTCTCTCCTCCCTCTCCCTCTCTCATATTCTCATCCCTCTCTCTCATACTCTCCTCCCTCTCTCATACTCTTCTCCCTCTCCCTCTCCCTCTCTCATACTCTCCCCCTCATACTCTCCTCCTCATACTCTCCTCCTATCCCCCTCCTACTCTCCTCCTCTCCCCCTCATACTCTCCTCCTCTCCCTCCCTCATACTCTCCTCCTCTCCCTCTCTCATACTCTCCTCCTCTCCCTCTCTCATACTCTCCTCATCGCCCTCTCTCATATTCTCCTCCCTCTCCCTCTCATACTTTCCTCCTTTCACTCTCTCATATTCTCCTCTCTCATACTCTCCTCCCTCTCCCTCTCTCATTCACTCTCTCCTCCCTCTCCCTCTCTCATTCTCTCCTCCCTCTCCCTCTCTCATTCTCTCCTCCCTTTCCATCTCTCATACTCTTCTCCCTGTTCCTCTCTGACAGAGGTAAGGGCATTTGGCCGAGGTAAGGGCATCTGGCAGAGGTAAGGGCATCTGGCAGAGGTAAGGGCTTCTGGCAGAGGTAAGGGCATCTGGGTGAGGTAAGGGCATCTGGCAGAGGTATGGGCATCTGGGTGAGGTAAGGGCATCTGGCAGAGGTAAGGGCATCTGTCAGAGGTAAGGGCATCTGTCAGAGGTAAGGGCATCTGGCAGAGGTAAGGGCATCTGGCAGAGGTAAGGGCATCTGGCAGAGGTAAGGGCATCTGGCAGAGGTAAGGGCATCTGGCAGAGGTAAGGGCATCTGGCAGAGGTAAGGGCATCTGGCAGAGGTAAGGGCATCTGGCAGAGGTAAGGGCATCTGGGTGAGGTATGGGCCTCTGGGTGAGGTATGGGCCTCTGGGTGAGGTATGGGCCTCTGGGTGAGGTATGGTCATCTGGGCGAGGAAAGGGCATCTGGGCGAGGTAAGGGCATCTGGGCGAGGAAAGGGCATCTGGGTGAGGAAAGGGAATCTGGGCGAGGTATGGGCATCTGGGTGAGGTATGGGCATCTGGGTGAGGTATGGGCCTCTGGGTGAGGTATGGGCCTCTGGGTGAGGTATGGGCCTCTGGGTGAGGTATGGGCCTCTGGGTGAGGTATGGGCCTCTGGGTGAGGTAAGGGCATCTGGCAGAGTTAAGGGCATATGGCAGAGGTATCACACACTGTAGGCATTTGTCAGAAGTTTCTCACACACAGGACATGTCTTGACATAGTACAAACCGTAACCATACACACCTTTATACTCATACATACACACACTGACAGTTAGGTGAGAGTCTTATAGAGTCGGAGCCCGCCAGCGATCCAGTCTCAGGAGAGCATTAGTCCTCAAAGTAAACAGTGAAAAAATGCATGGTTACATGTGATGTTTCGCCCCCGACACAGGAGACCATATAAGCCCTTACAGAGGAGCAAACCTCAGTGTGTGCTGTGGGATATAGGGTATGGCTGCTTTAGTGTAATAGTCAGAATTAGAAGTGTGTGTGTGTGTGTGTGTGTGTGTGTGTGTGTGTGTGTGTGTGTGTGTCTGTGTCTGTGTCTGTCTGTGTCTGTGTCTGTGTGTGTGTGTGTGTGTGTGTGTGTGTGTGTGTGTGTGTGTGTTAAGGATGTGACAAAAGCAAAACAAATCTTAAAAGGTGCAATATGCAGAATTTGCATTTCAGTTAATGTGACAAAACAAGCAATTTGTACCATCTAAAAACACTGCCAAATATGTTTTCAATAAACCGAAAGTAAAAGACAGGAACTACAGAACTGAAGAACGGGAAGCATAGAAATAGCGCACAAATCTTAGACTTGTTTTCTTGGACTTGCTTTTGATGAGAATGACAGATCTATAACGCACATTTCTTTGTGAATGTGGTCAGGTCGCCCTCAAAAACGTACATATTACAGCTTTGACATTTAAAAAGCACATTTTTTGTATCGTTTAAACAACATGAAGAACATCTGCTCTTTCCAGGATATAGACGGACCAGGTGAATCCAGCTGAAAGATATGATCCCTTATTAATGTCACTTGTTAAATCCACTTCAAATCAGTGTAGATGAAGGGGAGGAGACAGGTTAAAGAAGGATTTTTATGCCTTGAGACAATTGAGACATGGATTATGTGTGTGTGCCATTCAGAGGGTGAAGGAGCAAGACAAAAGATTGAAGTGCCTTTGAACAGGGTGTGGTAGTAGGTGCCTGGCACACCGGTTTGTGTCAAGAACTGCAACGATGCTGGGTTTTTCACGCTCAACAGTTTCCCGTGTTTATGAAGAATGGTCCTCCACCCAACTTGACACAACTGTGGGAGGCATTGGAGTCAACATGGGCCAGCATCCCTGTGGAACGCTTTCAACTCCTTGTAGAGTCCAAGCCTTGACGAATTGAGATGGTCCTTGCCTATAACCACTAGGGGTCAATGTAGTTTCCTCTACCACAGTCATGGCTACCAGACGATGCTTACTGCTGTCCCCCACTCATCAACCATGGTATTTAATGTCGTTTTTTTAGGTTCTCTGCTGTGTGCCTCTCCTCCATGTTCTCAGTTGTCAGTACATACTTCATGTCCCACTTCTCATCAATGTGACGTAGCGTGTTCATAGACATCCAACGATCTGTTCTTTATGTCACGTATGGTGTTGGAGAGCTTTGTACTTGCAGAGCAGCCATTGTCCAATTTCTCTATCTAGGCCGACAATTTTTCGTGGCATGTTGTAGTCTGTTTCTATATACTGTATGCCAACCGGGCAGTGAAGCCCACATCCTCTACCATTTACAATAGCTACATATCAACTGTAATCCTTCCTGTAATCGCCGCTTTGATCATTTCTGTAATCGCTAAAGTGCACACCAAAAAAAGGAAATGGCTTTCTTTAGTGTGTGTGTGTGTTTATATGTGTGTGTGTGTGCGTTTATATGTGTGTGTTTATATGTGTGTGTGTGTGTGTTTTATATGTGTGTGTTTATATGTGTGTGTTTATATGTGTGCGTGTGCTGGTCAGTTAGGTTTCGAGTGGTGTTGTTTTCGCACAGGGACAATGAAAAAAAGAGAATAGAAAGTGGTTTCCTTTTTTGTGCGTGCAGGAAACTGCTACTTTAGCGACAGAGAAAGAGACGTGCGTTCCTCGAACAAAGAACAAACTGAAGGGAAAGAGACGGGGGAGAGTGGGGAGAGACTTAGTGAGGAGAGACTTAGTGGGGAGAGACTTAGTGAGGAGAGACTTAGTGAGGACAGACTTAGTGAGGAGAGACTTAGTGAGGAGAGACTTAGTGGGGAGAGACTTAGTGAGGAGAGACTTAGTGAGGACAGACTTAGTAAGGAGAGACTTAGTGAGGAGAGACTTAGTGGGGAGAGACTTAGTGGGGCAAATAATAAGAGGAGAACGGGAGAGATTAGGGAAGTATAAAAACTGTGTGTGTGTGTAGTCACACCCTGTGTGTGTGTGTGTGTGTGTGTGTGTGTGTGTGTGTGTGTGTGTGTGTGTGTGTGTGTGTGTGTGTGTGTGTGTGTGTGTGTGTGTGTGTGTGTGTGTGTGTGTAGTCCCACCCTGTGTGTGTGTAGTCCCACCCCGTGTTCTGTGTGTATGTCTGAGTCCCCTCTAGATTCCAAGCCCACCGCCCTTTCACCAGTCAGATGTGAGAACAGACAAGAGCAGAGAGGAGGGAGAGGGAGGGAGAGAGAGAGAACATGAGACAGACAAGAGAGGAGTGTGAGGGAGGGAGGGAGAGAGAACATGACAGAAGAGAGGAGTGTGAGGGAGGGAGGGAGGGAGGGAAAGAGAGAGAGAGAACATGAGGCAGAAGAGAGAGGAGAAGAAAAATTTAGAAAATAGGACTATTTGAAACCGTGAATGATTTAGTGAGGGAGGGAGGAGTTTAAAAAGAGAGACAGAGAGTAAAGCAGTCTCAGAAAGCCAGAGGAGGGAGGAGTTGAGAAAGAGAGACAGAGAGTAAAGCAGTCTCAGAAAGCCAGAAGAGGGAGGAGTTGAGAAAGAGAGACAGAGAGAGTAAAGCAGTCTCAGAAAGCCAGAGGAGGGAAGAGTTGAGAAAGAGAGACAGAGAGAGTAAAGCAGTCTCAGAAAGCCAGAAGAGGGAGGAGTTGAGAAAGAGAGACAGAGAGAGTAAAGCAGTCTCAGAAAGCCAGAGGAGGGAAGAGTTGAGAAAGAGAGACAGAGAGTAAAGCAGTCTCAGAAAGCCAGAGGAGAGAAGAGTTGAGAAAGAGAGACAGAGAGAGTAAAGAAAGTGTCAGAAAGCCAGAGGAGGGAGGAGTTGAGAAAGAGAGACAGAGAGTAAAGCAGTCTCAGAACGCCAGAGGAGGGAGGAGTTGAGAAAGAGAGACAGAGAGTAAAGAAAGTGTCAGAAAGCCAGAGGAGGGAGCGGATACAGAGAATGAGGGAGGGGTAGAGGAGGAGGAGTTAGTGTGTGAACGATGAAGGGATAGCCTTGATGAAATCAGCAGCTTGTTCATTGGTCGGACTTTCCCAAGACTGCACGGTGGTATGCATGTCTCACACACTCCCCGGTCGGACACACACGCACGGCTGTAGCCGGGACTAACGGTAAGAGCGGTGGCAAGCCTCTTGACCTCAGGGTCAGGGGTTAGGGTGTGGGAGGGGTGGGCAAACACACAGGAAGTAGTGGTGAACGAAAGTGAGTGTTCACTCTCTCCATCTTCTCTCTTTTCTTTTCTGGGGACTCCTGAAGTAAAGCAGTGGAAAGAATGAGTGAAGGAAGGAGTTGGTTTCTAGGAATGACGATCCAGGAGTGAATAGTTTGGGAAAGAGAGAGGGGGCGAGACAACGAGAAAAGGAAAGAGAGAGGGGGCGAGACAACGAGAAAAGGGAAAGAGAGAAAAAGCCATAACTTTGGAATACGTTTTGTGACTTTTTTTTCTCCAATCTTTACAACATCACTTCAATGCCTTCTAACCTTTAAACCACCAGGTAAATGCTTTCTTTGTCTGTACAAGTTAGTCTGTTACATATTAGACATGAATGTTTATTGCTGATTGTTGCTCTACCTACGGTCTGGTCTATTTCTCTAGTAAACAAGGTTTGACATTTTTCTGTTGGCGAGGATGTCAGAACGTGAAATACTCTTCAGAACTGAGAAGTCATTTTGGGATTGATCTTGATGATGATGGTGAGGATGAGGAGGAGGAAGATTATGATGATGGTGTTTTAACATAATGCCATGTGCGTACTTGTGTCCTACAGTGTTTTGATCTAGCTGTTTGACCAGGTGTTGTGTTAGTGTGTCATTACCCACACGCGCGCTATTCTCCAGCGTTACTGCTGTGTTACACTGGGGCACTACCTTGACATACACCTGTTGTCACCCCACAGTGTCCCTCTCAGGCCACTGTAACTTTCACCTGGTGAGCTCACAGTCCCCTGCAGCCAACCTAAAGACTGAAGGGGTCAAATCATCTGGTCAGATCATTGAAACGACTGTGCTACGGACAAAGGAACGAGTCAAAACTGTTTTATAATGACGAATAAATATTATAACTATTAGACTTAAAGGACCAATCAAAGCGTTGTGTTGTTATCTGGTAAACTGAGAGGGGACACTCACACCTGGCTTTGTGGACTGAGAGGGGACACTCACACCTGGCTTTGTGGACTGAGAGGGGACACTCACACCTGGCTTTGTGGACTGAGAGGGGACACTCACACCTGGCTTTGTGGACTGAGAGGGGACACTCACACCTGGCTTTGTGGACTGAGAGGGGACACTCACACCTGGCTTTGTGGACTGAGAGGTCAGGTGAATTATTCAGCAGTTGATTGTTGGGAGTTTTTGTGTTCTCTGGGCTCCGGTCTAAAAGAGTTGTATTGTTAAAGGCTGTCACTGTAGTGCAGACTGATCCCCCTCACTTCTCTCCCCTCCAACACCACAACTTTACATTGACGTCAGTGCATCAGACAGTACGTGGTCAGGTGAATTCCACTGCTTTACAGGAAGTGACACAGACTGTATCCACCCAGGGTGCTTCCGTATCTCCCCTAACCACTGATTTCTGATCAGTTCTCCTCAGCCCAGGTCAAACCTAGATTATCAGAACCTAAATATTACATCTGTCCTTGGATCAGTGATTCTAAAAGGTGATAACGCTCCCAGCACATGATGTTACTCTAGTCGATGATGTCATCTAAACAGTAAGTGAACGCAACCAGGAAGTGTGCGTCTGAAATGGCACCGTGTTCCCTTTTTTAGCTCAATTCTTTTGACCAAAGTCCAAAGTAGTGCACTATCTAGGAGTTAGGGTGCCATTGAAGACGCGCACAAGTTCAGTACATCCTGAGAGTAGTTCCCAGGGTTGGGGAGTAACGGATTGCTAAAACCCCCCAAAATGGTAACTGTAACCCGTTACAGTTAACAGCAAAAAATATTGTAATCAGATTACAGATACTTTTGAAAAAAAATAGATGATTACGTGCCTCATGAGTTTAGTTCAACTGTCACACTCCATCAGAACCCCACATATAAACTTGTTTTTCTCTAATGTTTGTAAACATTGTAAATGTAAACAAACACTGTGTAACATGGTTAAAACAATAATTGTTATATCATGGATGGTCAGTCCTTGCATCTATAGCTCTGTCTATGAATTTGTAAGTGGTTACATTCCTCCAGGCCCATCCCTCACCTTTTTTTTACCAAAACAGAGGCGGGGTGACCGTTTGTTCATGTTTCATCTGTGGATTTGCAATTCTTGGAATGACTGAAATTCTCATAGACTTTGTTTTTTAATGTAAAGATATAATTTAATCATATTATTATAAGTAGTAGAAAGCGATGGGTTAGAAGAAGCCTACATAACCAAACCATAAAGGAAAATGTAACATCCATATATGGCCAACTATGTAAACTTTAACATTGATTTATCCTGCAATAGATGTCGTTCAATTGGTAACATACATTTTTGTCCTTTTCTAATGCCTCTTAAGGGGAAAGTAATATAAAAGTAACTGAATGTAATCAGATTACATTACTGCGTTTGGGTAATACAAAAGTTACATTACTGATTACAATTTTGGACAGGTAACTAGTAACTGTAACGGATTACATTTAGAAAGGAAAAAACCCAACGTGCAACAAGGGGAGGCTCCAGTACCGAGTTTGGGAAACCCTGTACTATGGTATAAATAATATAGTATTCAGTGTAGTGTAGTGTTTTTGCAGACTTTTGCAGTATTTACTCTAGTATTTACAGTTAACTATAGTATAAATACTGTAGTAAAAGAAAACTAGTATATACTATAATAATCACTGTAGTGTTTTTTGTGATTGTAGTATAATGTAGTAATTAATGTAGTGTTTTTGTGGACTGTACTATATTTAATGTAGTGTTTCTGTGCACTGTAGCATTTACTGTAGCATTTTTGCAGGTAGGCAGGCAGGCGGACAGACTGACAGGTAGGCAGGCAGGCAGGCAGGCGGACAGACAGACAGGTAGGCAGGCAGGCGGACAGACAGACAGGCAGGCAGGCAGGCGGACAGACAGACAGGTAGGCAGGCAGGCAGGCGGACAGACAGACAGGTAGGCAGGCAGGCAGGCGGACAGACAGACAGGCAGGCAGGCAGGCGGACAGACAGACAGGTAGGCAGGCAGGCAGGCAGGCAGGCGGACAGACAGGCAGGCGGACAGACAGACAGGTAGGCAGGCAGGCAGGCAGGCAGGCAGGCAGGCGGACAGACAGGCAGGCAGGCGGACAGACAGGTAGGCAGGCAGGCAGGCAGGCGGACAGACAGGTAGGCAGGCAGGCAGGCAGGCAGGCAGGCAGGCAGGCAGGCAGGCAGGCGGACAGACAGGCAGGCAGGCAGGCAGGTGGACAGACAGACAGGTAGGCAGGCAGGCGGACAGACAGGTAGGCAGGCGGACAGACAGACAGGTAGGCAGGCAGGCGGACAGACAGGTAGGCAGGCGGACAGACAGGTAGGCAGGCAGGCAGGCAGGCAGGCAGGCGGACAGACAGACAGGTAGGCAGGCAGGCAGGCAGGCAGGCAGGCAGGCGGACAGACAGGCAGGCAGGCGGACAGACAGGTAGGTAGGTAGGTAGGCAGGCAGGCAGGCAGGCAGGCGGACAGACAGGCAGGCAGGCAGGCAGGCGGACAGACAGGTAGGTAGGTAGGTAGGTAGGTAGGTAGGCAGGCAGGCAGGCGGGCGGGCGGGCAGGACTGGGATCTGATAGTACAGAACTGCTGCTCTTTTCTATAACCTGTAGGAAACACCATCAATAATATATAGCTGTATCTTTTGTGTCATAATAGACAGGTGTCCGGCCTACAGTCCATTGACTGTACTGTAGCATTCATAGTGTTTTATCACAGCCCAT